>NC_044031.1:698689873-698780643 GCF_901765095.1 Microcaecilia unicolor
GCCTAGAAACTCCACTTGTAATTGTAAGAAGCAAAAGTGCAGAAAAAAGAAACCTACTGCACCTGGTATTCCCAGCAGGGTTGCCAGATGGGCGGTTTTCCCCGCCCAATTGGGCGGTTTTCCGCAACCTGCGGCGGGAAACTTTTGCCCACGGCGGGTTGCGGTTTTTTGGGCTTTTTTTTTTTTCGTGCGGGTTTTCGGCGGTTTTTTGGCCGGCGGGGGTGGGGCTAATGGCGACAGAGGCGGGGTTTAGTGATGTATTGGGCGGGGCGATGACGGCGGGGCGATGACGGAAGGGGCGGGGTTGATTACGTCGGGGGTGGGGTGTGTGCGGTTTTTGGGCTGTTTTGGGTGGGAATTTTTTATTTTATATGGCAACACTGATTCCCAGGCAGTCTCCCATCCAAGCAGAAACCAGCCAGGCCCAACCCTGCTGAGCTTCCAAGATCAGATGAGGCACACTCAGGTGGTGTGCTCATAGGCAAGGCCTGTACTGCCAGTATAAAAAGTTTCATAAGGAAGAAGGGAAACTTCCAAGCTGTTCAAGCAAGTGCCCTCAAAGAAAAACTGAGGGGACTGAAAAGTCTGTAAATAAACACACTAAATAGGCCCTTTCACAGGCTCAACATGCAAGGAGCCCTGCTCTGATGCTGTTCACTGTTTCCCACACCAGGAACAGCCTTAGCCAACGCAGGAACTATAAGAAAATCTAAACTCACCACAGTGAGGCCTATTGCTATCAATGTACCCCACTTAGGCAAACTTGGCTTTCCAGCTCAGGAGATTCTTGCTGCCTTTGTGCAGAAAGGGACTGCCCTGAAAAGACTCCCTTCGAATAGAGGAAGACAGGGAGAAATGGACCCTACTGCGCCCCAGCTACATGCAAACAGTTTCTGACTCAACAGTGATTTTGGTTAAAGGAAACCAAAAGGCTGGAGAAAATAAAGAGGAATCCCTGGACCAGCAGTCTCTAATGGAACACAAGATCCTTTAGGAGAAGCCTCCCCTCCCCCCTGCCCACATCAAGGCCGCAGGGCAGGAAAGGATCAGAGCTGATTATCATATAAAAGAGAGCCACGCCAGCAAAAAGGCGCGCGTTACCGCCATTTTAGCACGGGAAAAGGATGCTCAGGAAGGGGAACTTCAGCATTTCCCTCCCCATCGTTCAACACGCCACCACACAGAATCCCGCTACGCAGCATCTGCTACTGCAGCGGGAACAGCTTTCAAACGCCAGCGTCACCCATATTAAAGCACAATACCCCGCGCCGAAAGAGAAAGGGACTCACCGAACAGCAGGTGTCTCCGGAAGAGAAACAGAGTCCCACAGACGCAGCAGCCTGCTGCCTAACCGGAACAGACTGAAAGCACAGCACTAAGAGACAGGGAAACCCTGTACTGCCCGGTCCTGTCAGAAATCTTCTGTTTTGTTTTGGGGTTTTTTAACACCAAATTAAGGCAAAGGGGCTCTCTTTTTTTTTTTTTTTTTACAGGCGAGGAAGGCTAGAGCGCTAAAGACCGGGAGGCAAGGGGGGAAAAGGTGAAGCAGGGACCCAGAAAACTGAGTATGCCCCCAAAGTTGGCACTACCAGCCAGACATCCCTAAACTCAACTGGCCCACAGGACCCAGGAGTATCCCCAACAGACAAATCCAGGAGCTGCTGAAGCGCCATCCACCACCTGCTGGAGATAGAGATGTACTGAGGTGAAGGAGGAGCTGGCCATCTGGTATCACTGCCTTCAGCTTTGTAATCTCTATCTTCACCTGCTAGTAGATGGACACAACCCACCAGTTCTTGGATTCATCTGCTGCATACGCTAAGGAAGGGAGATGTCTGCACTGAGAACACCAACCCTCACATACACCACTGATGTAGAGCGTTTCTGAGCCTGAAGCAAGATAGCTATGACAATCAGAATAAATATTTCATTTCAACCAAGCACTTTCAATGGCCAAGCTATAAGACCAAAGGGGGACGGATCCTCCATGAGAAGTGGACCTTGTTTCAGTAGGTCGTGTACCTGCAGAAGACTGAGAAGAACCCGTCCAGTTGTCAAATCAGGTTCACTTACCATGGCCCCCACAGCCAATCTAGGGCTATGAGAATTATTCAACCCCAGTGCAATGCAATCCTTTTCAACACGTGGCCTACCATGGGCCAAGAAGGCAAGACAGAGTAGATGAGTCTCTGACCACGGCTACAACAGGGCATCAATCCCCATCAATAGCAGTAAAACTCGAGGACTTTGGCATTCCTTTTCGTCGCCAAACCAGAAGCTAAGAACCCCATTGGCCTACTATCAGCGAAACCTCTGGCTGGATAGCTCCCATTCTCCAGGGTCCAAGAAGTGCCTACTAAGAAAGTCTGCCTCCACGTTCAAGGACCCTGCGATGTGAGACCAACTTATGAGGGAGGGCGCCTCCACCGTCATTGGACAATTGTGGATCCCACATTGCTTATTGATATAACCACCGCTGTCGCACTGTCAGAGAAACTCTGACTGGGGCCGCCACCAGAAAGTGAGCAAAGTAATGGAAGGCATTATGCACTGCCCTGAGCTCCAAGCAATTTATCGACCACTGAGATTCCTGTCCTGACCAGGTGCTCTGTGCCAGATAGAACTTGTAAATAGCTCTCCAAACCAACTTGCTGGTGTCTGTTAACACAATGGGAGGTGAAATCAGAAAAGGAGCTCCGATGGTCAAATTCCTTGGCGACAAATCACCAATACATATCGAGTTTGGCAACTAGTGTCCCAGGAAGACGAAGGTCATACTTCTGTGACATCACACCAGCAGCTGAGAAGAGATTCCTGTAACAGCAGCATATGAGCCCTTGACCATAGTACCACTTCCATCGCCACCGTCATTGACCCCAGAACTTGGACAAAATCCCAGACACTGTGCTTGCCTTGATTGAGGAGGACGAAATCTGTTGAACCAGCTTCAACCTCTTGTACTCCACGAGGAAGATCCTCTTCCATACTGTGTCAAATAGAACACCCGATACTCCCTATCAACAATGGCACCTAGATCCTTTACCTGGGTGGTCACTCATAATGTGGAACTTTGCATCACATAGCTATAGTTTGGGTTCCTCTTTCCCACATGCATCACTTTGCACTTGCTCACATTAAATCATCTGCCATTTGGATGCCCAGTTTCGTAAGGTGCTCTTGCAATTTTGTAATTTTGAATAACTTTTGTCACCAGCAAATTTAATTACCTCACTAGTTATTTCCATCTCTAGATCATTACAGAAATGTTAAAAAGCAGCAGCCCCAGCACAGACCCCTGCAGAACCCCACTATCTACCCTTCTCCACTGAGAATAAACCATTTAACCCTACTCTCTGTTTTCAATCTTTTAACCAGTTTTTAATCCAAATAAGACATTAACCTACATTACCTCCTATCCCATGACTAACTTCCTCAGGAGTCTTTCACGAGATACTTTGTTACATGTCTTTTGAAAATCCAGATTCACAATACTGACCAGCTCACCTTTATCCACGTTTATTTACCCCTTCAATGAATATGGTAGATCTGCGAGGCAAGATTTCCCTTGACTAAATCCATGTTGGCTTTGTCTCATTAATCCATGCTTATGTATATGCTCTGTAATTTTCCTTTTTATAATCGTGTCTACCATTTTGCCCAGCATCAACGTCAGGTTAACTAGTCTATCATTTCCCGGATCACCTCTGGAACCCTTTTAAAAATTGGCGTTACGTTGGCCACCCTCCAATCTTTCAGTACCATGCTCGATTTTAAAGTTAAATAACATATTATTAATTGAATTGAAAAATAAACTTGCAGAGCTATCAGTATTCTAGGATGTATACCATCCGGTCCAGGCGATTTGGTACTTTCAATTTGTCAAATTGCCCCATTACATTTTCCATGTTTACAGAGATTTGCTTCAGTTTCTCTGACTCATTAGCATGGAATACCATTTCTGGCATTGGTATCCCTCCCACATCTTCCTCAGTAAAAACCAAGTAAATAATTCATTTAGGCCCAGATGATCAAAAGCCCTGCGCTGTTCCAAACAGCGCCCTAAAAATAGCGCCAGGACAGCGCAGGGCTTTCTCTGCATCGATGATCAAAGATAATACATGCAAATCTAAGCAGCGCTATTATCTTTGATTATCATGTTGAAGTGCGGGAGAATTGCGCCCGAGCATGCGCTCAGCAGAATCCTCCCGCACTTGTCTGACAGGTCTGGGCTGTCAAAAAGCCCAAACCTGTCAAACAGCCTGGCCCGAGGCCCGAACGAGCCCCCCTCCGCCCAAACCCCAGAAAACGTCGTGGCCGCCGCCGCCGGCCAAACCCTCTCCCACCCAGCGACGGGGGGGGGTGGGGGCTGGAGGATCGGTGGTCTCCAGCCCCCGAAACCCCCAGTAATTGTTGCTCCATCGACGGGAGGGAGGGGGGGCTGGAGGTCCAGGACCTCCAGCCCACCCCAAATCCTCCCCCCGTTGTCCTTCCTTCGATTCCTGGTGGTCCGTGGTGTCGGGGGGGGGGGACTGGAGGTCCGGTGGGTCTCCAGCCCACCCCAAATCCTCCCCCCAGTGTTGTCCTTCGATTCCCTAGTGGTCCGTGGTGTCGGGGGGGGGGGGGGCTGGAGGTCCGGTGGGTCTCCAGCCTACCCCAAATCCTCCCCCCAGCGTTGTCTTTAAATTCCCTGGTGGTCCGTGGTGTCGTGACACCCCCCCTGGCCCCGTCCCGGCCCCCTCCCAGCCCCCCTACCTTTCTGTTGGAGGAGGGACGCAGCCTGCCTGCCTCCCTCCTCTTCCAGTCAGTCGACGCCCAAAATGGCGGCGCCCAGCACCGCCCACTGCATCCTGGGATGCACTGGGCGGGGCTACAGACCATATGCAGTGGGCGGGTGCTGGGCGCCGCCATTTTGGGCGTCGACTGACTGGAAGACAACAGATAGGTAGGGGGGCCGGGAGGGGGCCAGGGGGGTGTCACGACACCACGGACCACCAGGGAATTTAAAGACAACACTGGGGGGATTTGGGGTGGGCTGGAGGTCCTCCGTCGATAGAAGAACGATTTCTGGGGTTTTCGAGGCTGGAGACCCACCGGACCTCCAGCCCCCCGTTCGAGTTTTCCTTGGGGGGGGAGGGGGCCTGCCAGCATGCAACTGCATGCTGGACAGGGCTCACCATTCCTCCCAAATGACCGCAAAATCTAACGCCAGCTCAGAGCTGGCGTTGATTTTGCTGCGGCCAGCGACCCAATCTTTGGCGCGCTGGTCGCTGATCATTGGGGATGAATGCGTTAAGCGCCAATTAGCATGCATTTGCAAGCTAATTGCGCTAGAAGCCCTGTTTAGCATGCATTTGCATGCTACTTGCGCTGAGAGCCCTCGAGTGCGCTGTTTCAGGCACTCGAGGGCTCTGATCATGGGTCGGCTGCAAACTCTGGCGCTAGTATGGCGTTAACAGCCTCTAGCGCCAGAGTTTGCTTTTGATCATGAGGGCCTCAATCTCTCTAAGGCCTTGTCTTCCCGGAGTGCCCCTTCTACCCCTCAGTCATCTAGCAGTCCAACCGATTCTTATACCGGCTTTTGCTTCTAATATAGCTAAACGGGTTTTTACTATGTGGGGGGAGAGTTTGCCTCCAACAATCTTCTTTAAGTCTCTTTGCCTTCCTTATCAGCACTTTGATTTGACTTGCCATTCCTTATGCTCTTTCCTATTATTTTCAGTCAGATTTTTCCATTTTCTGAAGGATTTGTTTTAGCTCTAAAAGCTTCTTTCACCTCACTTTTTAATCCTGCCAGCTGTCTTTTTGCCTTCCTTTCAACTTTTCAATTCATGGAATATATCTGGTCTGGGATTCTAAGATGGTATTTTTGAATAGCATCCAAGCCTGATTTAAATTTTTGACCTTTGGAAGTTGCTCCTCTAAGTTTTTGTTTTTTTACCATGCTCTCATTTTATCATAGTCTCCTTTTTGAAAGCTAAACGCTAATGTATTAGATTTCCTGTGTGTACTTACTCCAGACAGTATAGCAAACCTGATCATGTTATAATCACTGTTATCAAGTGGCCCCAGCACCATTACCTCCAGCACCAGATCATGCGCTCCACTAAGGACTAAGTCTGAACTGGTCTAGCAGGATAAAAGGGAAATTTACAGGACCCTTGAGTTTTTGTTCTTTCAGTACCAAATTTTCTTAAAAGGACAACAGCAAGGGTGATAGTAATCAGATAAAATCTCTTAATGCACCCCACTTATTATTTATAATCATATTTAAAGGGAAGAAAAATGTCTCAGATCTGAGGTGTTTCCCTTTCTTTTAAATGTATGAATACACACATTGAGCGAGGTATATAAAGAGACACTCCACTAGCCTTCCTCTGAGATAGTGTATAATATATAGTAATCAATTAAAGCCACTTCTTCCTTCCCTTTTTGCTCCTCCATCTAGATCAGATTTTCTACTGCCCAGGTGGTCAAGGCAGAGGATTCTGTGAAAACAGTTTTAATGGCCCTAGAAGGAAGGAGTCTTTTGCCTTGCAACAGTTAACTCCTAATGGCTGGATTTAGGGCCAGGTTCTAGTTAAGCCCTGGTAGATGGTCCATGGTCATGGGCTGTTGCTGCTATGACTGCACCAATCTTAGAAAGGAATATAAAATGTGTGTGGGGGGGGGGAGGGATATCCCAGGTACTTGCAAAATGGAGGCTCATGGTGCCAGATGTGTTTTCCATTGAGCTGGAAGCCCCAAGGACGTAGAAACAGTGAAATATTTCATACCTGTTCATTTCCTTTCCTTGAATCCTTCTACAGTCTACACAAACAGAATGGAAACTACCCAATTGACATGGAGAAAAGAACTACCTTAGGCAAAAAAGAATGCTACAATCTTAACACGGCCTCTTCTGAGAAGGACAGGTACATGTCTCTGCAGGAAAAGAGCTTGCAGCTCAGAAAAAATAATCTGTCAGAGCAGGTAGCCACCAAAAAGGCTGCCTTCAGCAAATAATCTTTTAATGTGGCTCTCTTCAAAGCCTTAAATAGCAGGCCTGTCAGAACATTAACTACTAGATTAAAGGTCCCATTGTGAAATGACCACCTACAGTGGGGGACTAAATGTACAGTTCCTGTGCAGGGTGAACACATCAGTCTGGACTGCCAGGTTAACACCCTGAACCTTACCTCAAACAAGAAAGGGCTGCAACTGAACCTTAAGGAAGTTAAAGGCCAACCTCTGCTATAACCACATTTATCACATTATACCCCGCATTTTCCCATAGTCGCAGGCTCAATGTATAATATATAGTAATCGCTTAAAGCCACTTCTCCTTCCCTTTTTGTACCTCCATCTTGATCAGATTTTCTACTGCTCAGGTGGTCAGGCAGAGGATACTGTAAAAACGTGTTCATTTGCAGAAAAGCCAAGATAGAGTGTAACTGCAACCCTCCAATGAGACAGGCCCTGACCAACACACAACTGCTCAAACAACCTTCTACACCCAGACATCGGCCAAGGAAATGGACTTCCAGTTGGTCTCGAAGGTAGCAAAAACCAGAGATAGGTAGCCCTCATTCTTTAAATGCTTCCATTCAAGGGCCATGCCATATGCCAAGAAAGAGCTGGATCCTCCATGATGACAGGGTCCGGAACAAGCAACCTCTGATCCCAAGTTAACAGGAGTGGGACTTGCGAGAAGGTTAAGAAGATCTACACATCAGGGATGGCAAGGCCACTTTGGTACCACCAGAATCAGGACATAAGGATGAGAAATACCTTTGAAGACTGGCCTACAAGTGGCCAGACTGGAAATATGCAGATGGGCTCCTGATGAGGCCAAGGCTATACCGAGCAATGAGGCCACCAAACCCCACTCTCGTCAATGGTTGAAAACCTACACACACACACACCCCTTGCGTTCTGGTGGGAGGCAGTCAGATCATAGCTAGGGCTCTTCGGCTTGGATAAAAAAGGCTGAGGGAAAATATAATACATATCTATAAAATACTGAGTGGAGTGAACAGATAGATATGAACCACTTATTTACTATTTCCAAAAATACTAGGACTAGGGTGCACGCAATGAAGCTAGATAGTAGTAAATTTAAAACAAACCGGAGAAAATATTTCTTCACTCGATGTATAATTAAACTCTGGAATTCGTTGGCAGAGACTTTGGTAAAAGCAGTTAGCTTAGCAGGGTTTACAAAAAGGTCAGGATAACGATATTGCACCCCCCACCTCCCCCCAAAAAAGGGCCTACAATAAAACAAATACAATTCAGAGGAATGTATGGGGAAGGTGGATTATTTTTTTCTGTAGTTCCTAATCTTATATCCTTGCTATTTACTCCCAGTCCTTCAGGTTCATCAACAGGTCGCTGATTTGTTATCCCACCAGTGTTGCAATGCAAAAGTTAACAACAGAATTCCATAACGCCAGTATTAAGATGGACTTCGAAAAATCCACTGCTTTTTTTTCTAAGATAATCAGTATAAAATCTGTTTTACTGTTTTTGTGACCTGGATTGGCCACTGTTGGAAACAGGATACTGGACTTGATTGACCTTCGGTCTGTCCCAGAATGACAATGCTTAATGTTCATATCAGGGGCTGCAGCAGGCCACTACCAACTGAAAGCCTGAGGGGTTCATCTCCCATTCCCCTGGGTCCAGCAAGTGACCAAGTCTGCCTGTATAATCTCTGACCCAGCATTGTAAGCTGCTGAGATCACTCCATTTGTGTGGATTGGTCTAGCAGGGTGAAAAGGAATAACAGATTAAAAACGTCTTCAAAAATAAATAAATAAATAAAAAAATAAATAAATCTTACACTGTCTTTTGTCTACTTGGCTAGCACCACACTACTAAATACTTGCTACCTATTCTTGAATTTTCTGTTGCCTTTATATTGTTACCACTCTGTTCTCTTTTAATATAGTATCTCTCTGCATTTTCCTGGTTTCTTAAATGATTCTCTTCCCACCTCCATGGTCTGAACTTCCATCACTCCACCACAAATACACAAAGAAATTAATATTTACTAAAAGATAACATGAAGATACATACTGTAGAAGTCCTTCAGCTGGCCCTCCTTTTAACACGTCAGAAATAACTATTGATGTTTCTCCACTCTGAAAATGAGGGTTGTCTCTTCCTCCCGATATTGCAATACCAAATCCAAAACCAGGAGCCTACAATAAAACAGATACAATTAAGAGGAATGTATGAGGAAGGTGGATTATTTTCTTTTATAGTTCCTAATCTTAAATTACTATACTACTACTATATTTAGCATTTCTATAGCGCTACAAGGCATACGCAGCGCTGCACAAACATAGAAGAAAGACAGTCCCTGCTCAAAGAGCTTACAATTAATAGACAAAAAAAATAAAGTAAGCAAATCAAATCAATTAATTGATAATCTTAAAATCCTTGATATTTACTCCCAGTTCTTGAGGTTCGTCAACAGGCCAGGTTTTCAAGATATCATGAATGAGTGTACATGAGATTTGCATGCCTGCTACCTTCAGTGTATGCAAGCTTCTCATCTATATTCATTTGGATCATCACAGAATCCTAGCACTTAAGGACTGGCAGTGAACAACAAAACTGATCTTGCTTTAGAGCAATACCTGTTTATCTACATATAACTTAAAACTCAATCCTTGCTATACTACCTACAGACACTATGTACATATAAACCTCTACCCCTATACCTGCCACCAGTTCTGGAGTGTGACTGGGAGGGGCGGGGGCAAGGAAAACAAGAAAGCTTTAATTTTATATAATGTAAATTAGATCTACATAAGGTGCCTACCCTGCCTTGTGTGTGATTTTAAATCAAATAAGAAATTAAATGCTTTAAATGTCTTCAGTAGCTTAGCCAGAAGAAAAGAAATCTTCCCCAGCTAACAAGATTTTAAAGTTTGATACAATAGTCTTGGTTGAAAATTGGGTTTCCCACCTACATTAGGACAGCCAGCTGACTTTATACTACTGTTTAGATTATCTACAGGTTTTTAATATACCAACATCTGGAACATTCAGTAAAAATTACTGAAGGCAAAGGGTTACAATACTGAGGATTCCATGCTTGTACAATACCCTCTGACAAACAGCCTATGGTTAGTGCCTCAGTGTGTATTACCTAACTTGTAGATTACACAGTTTTTTTTAATTACTTAAGGGCCCTTTTATTAAGCAGCACTAAAAAGTGGCCAGCGTCATCCCCAGTGTGGGTCTTTCCCACATGCTGAAGCCACTTTTAGAGCAGTGGTAAAAAGGCCCCAATTTTCCATTTTTCCTATTAATAGCCACATGCTAATTCCCCATTAGCACATGAGCCCTTACCACCACCTATTTTGTAGGTGGTAAGGGCTAACACGCTAACCATGCACTAATTGGTTAGCACATGGCGATGTAGCTGTGCTAACCGATTAGCGTAGAACACGCCTACTCTCCATCCCAGACACGCCTCAGCACTAAATAAATCAATTCTATTTTTTTTTTAGCATATGGTAGAGCGCACGGATTCCAAAACTACTGCTGGACACCCGAGCATGCCCCGCAGTAGTGCTTAACGCAGCTTAGTAAAAGGACACCTTAATTTTCCAGCAAAGGAGAAATTAGACCTTACCTGCTAATTTGCTTTCCTTTAGTCCCTCCGGACCAATCCAGGTTGGACTGATGGGTTGTGCACGCCTTCCAACAGTGGCCTCCCGGTCTTCTATATACGTTTCCTCCATGGCCTCTCTTGGGTCGTCTCTTACAAAGAACCACCTGCTGGAAGGCGTGCACAAACCATCAGTCCAACCCTGGGCCGGTCCGGAGGGACGCTAAAGAAATGTGTCCAGAATACATGAACACACTATTAAATGCAGATGCCAGTCTGCATTAAGTTTACAAATAGTACTGGAAAATGTAATCCAAACAGAGTCTACAAGTCAGTAAATGGAAAGAAATGCTGGAAGATAGAATAGTATTGTTGCCTTCAGAAGCTCAATGATGAAATCAGCATCACTAGCTCTATGATCTCCAGGGGTGCCTGCAGAAAACTTCAGAGGAAATCAATCCAAGCAATACAAAAGCCCTGAACCAGCTTCTCAAATAAGTTCAAAAGTATTAAAGTTGTGGAAATTATCCTGCAGACCTCAGCAGTAACTCGTTTCATTCTGGGTCACTGCCCAGTGGCTCACTACAACAGTCGGTCTTCCAATTTTAATAAATTCTTAGAAACATTTTATAATTTTATAGTTTTTAATTTGTAAGAAGTAAAAGCTACTTAGATTTAATCGAGCATCACCTAGACAGGATTTTAGATAGCGCTGGGAGGAACCGGATGTCTTGGTACATGTGGGTACCAATGACATAGGAAAATGTGGGAGAGAGGTTCTGGTAGCCAAATTTAGGTAGAAAGCTCAAATCCAGAGCCTCTAGGGTAGCATTTTCTGAAGTGCTACCCGTTCACACACAGGGCCCAAGAGACAGCACAGCTCTGGAGTCTCAATGCGTGGATGAGACGATGATGCAGGAAGGAGGGTTTTAGATTTGTTAAGAACTGGGCAACATTCTAGGGAAAGGGGAGCATATTCTGAAAGGATGGGCTCCACCTTAACTAGGGTGGGACCAGGCTGCTGGCATCAGCATTTAAAAAGGAGATAGAGCAGATTTTAAACTAGAAACTAGAGAAAGGCCAACAGTCGCTAAAAAAGCGCATGGATCGAAATACGGTATCTAAAGATATCACCAAAAGAGGGAAGATAGGGTATTCCGATAGTAAGGTTGCAAAAGAGACCATAGTAGATCAGGTGTCCTTAAAATAAAAATCAGAGAAAAGATTGCAAATTAATACTGTCAAGTACTGAGCATGAATTAAATAGGAACAACACAACAGTTTGAAATGTCTATATGCGAATGCCAGAAGCCTAAGAAATAAGATGGGAGAGTTAGAATATATTGCACTAAATGAAAAATTTGATATACTAGGCATCTCTGAGACCTGGTGGAAGGAGGATAACTAGTGGGACACTATCATACCGGGGTACAAATTATATCGTAGTAACAGGGTGGATTGAATTGGTGAAGGGGTAGCATTATACAGAAAATTCTGCAGGAAACACTTCTTGGAATCCTTATGGATTCAAACCCACGTGTAAAGGGGAAAAGGATAGTGATAGGAGTGTACTACCATCCGCCTGGCCAGGATGGACAGATGTAGAAATGTTATTGGAAATTAGGGAAGTAACAAACTGGACAACACAATAATAGGTGATGTCAATTACCCAGATACTGACTGGATAAATGTAACATCAGGGCATGCTAGGGAGGTAGAATTCCTTGACTGAATCAAGGACTGCTTTACGGTGCAGCTGGTATAGGAGCCAAGAGAAGGAAAAATTCTAGACCTATCCTTAGTGGAGCGCACGATCTGGTGCAGGAGGTAATGGTGATGGGGCCGCTTGATCATAGTGATAATAATATGATCAGATGTGATATTAGCTTTGGAGTAAGTATACAAGGAAATCCAATACGTTAGCACTTAATTTTCAAAAAGAGACTATGATAAAATGAGAAGAACAGTGAAAAAAAAAAACCTTGAGAGGAGCGCCTGCGAAGGTCAAAAATTTACATCAAGCATGGATGCTGTCCAAAAATACCATCCTGAAGCCCAGGCCAAATATATTCCACGTATTAAAAAAAGGAGGGAGGAAGACCAAACGACAGCTGACATGATTAAAAAGTGAGGTGAAGGAAGCTATTAGAGCTAAAAGAAAATCCTTCAGAAAATGGAAGAAGGACCCGACTGAAAATAAGAAACAGCATAAGGAAAGTTCAGACAAATGCAAAGCGCTGATAAGGAAGGCAAAGAGGGACTTTGAAAAAAAAAATTGCGTTGGAGGCAAAAACACATAGTAAAATGTTTTAGGTATATTAAAAGCAGGAAGCCGGCAAAAGAATTGGTTGGATCACTAGATGACCGAGGGATAAAAGGGGCAATCAGGGAAGACAAAGCCATAGTGGTGAGATTAAATTAATTCTTTGCTTCAGTTTTCACCAAGGAAGATTTGGGAGAGATACCAGTGCCAGAAATGGTATTCAAAGCTGACGAGTTGGAGAAACTGAATGATATCTCTATAAACCTAGAAGATGTAATGGGGCAATTTGACAAATTGAAGAGTAGCAAATTTCCTGGACGGACAGTATTCATATCCCAGAGTACTGATAGAATTGAAAAATGAACTAAAACTATTATTATTTTTATTTATGGGTTGCTTATATCCCACATTTTCCCACTCATGCAGGGCACAATGTGGCTTACAGAAAGTTAAGTAAAAATTACAAAGGTAAAAGCGCAGAAAAGCATACAAGAAGCAAAAAGGGAGAGGAGAATCTAACAGTGTGAGCTAGGCAGGGTAAGGGACAAGGGGTGCATAATCTACAGCGGAAATTAGGGAGTAAGTCTTGGCAAAGAAGTAGGTCTAACACTTCTTGAAGAGGGTATGGTCCTCTTGAGTTTTAAGATGGCGAGGTAGAGCGATCCAGTGTTTGGGACTCCAGTAGTAGAAGGACGAGGTGAAGATCTTCTTTGTACTTGACACCCTTACAGCTCGGGAAGTGGAGGTGGAGATAGGACCGAGCAGCAGGGTTGGCATTTCTAGGCGGAAGATCGATCAAGGGGAGCTTGTAATCCGGGGCAGCCCCATAGATGATTTTGTGTGTCAGGGAGCAAAGTTTAAAGGCAATGCGCTCCTGTACTGGCAGCCAATGGAGTTTAAAGCGCAAGGGTTCGGCAGGAGCAAAGCGTCGTTCTCTAAGGATGAGTCTCACCGCAGTATTCGGAGCTGTTTGGAACTTTTTCAACAAAGAGGGCCTGGTAGCTCGCATAAAATTCCACTACAATAATCCAGATGGGAGAGGACGAGCCAGTGAACAAGGGTACGGAACAAATCTCTGGTAAGGAGGTGTCTTATGCGCCGAAGCCTCCACATTGCCTGAAACATTGTTTTTTTGCAGACCAAGTGCACGCGATCAGCCCGCTGGAGATGTGAGTCCAGTTGCACTCCTAAAAGTCGCAGGCTGTTAGCAATCGGAAGGGCAGAGCCCAATACTGGAAGCACTGTGTCAGATATGTGGGCGTGAGCGGACGAGAGATAAGGAACACTGGGTTTTTCCCCTGTTCAGCTTGAAGTGGAACACCCGGGCCCAATGCTCCAAGGCGGAGCAAATACATTGAAATTATGATTTACCCTGTACGTGCTACATGAATAACCAAATTTTTTTAATCATGGCACATGGTTGATCTAAGTATTATAGTGTCCTTACTGTGGTGGTTTATTTTAGGTTAAGCACAGACATTGTGGTACCAGTTAACTTCTGGTGCAGGAACTGTTAGCACACAAAAACATTCTGTGCTGAACACCTACACTATCTTAGCACATCAGACAGAGTAATAAATGTTAAAGAGCTAAGTACAAAATTACTTTGGGTAGAGGCAGTATGCTAAAATGCAGCTTTTTTTTTTTTTTAACTTCACATTTAATGATAAATCTTGACTTCACCTCTGACGGCTACGTATACTTTTAACTTCAAATTAATTTCAATGAAAAATAAATTGAAAGTTAAACAAAACCAGTCAAAGACCCAAAAATGCAAGTTAAGGACTCACAGGAGTAGGACCCCCCCCCCCCCCCCTTCATTGAAAAAACTTGCTCACCAGGTGAGGCAAGTCTAAAAATCCCTGCACACCTACTCACCTACCTTATCTCTCATCCATCCACTAACCAATTCCCCAGCCATTCCACTCATCTATCCAACCCCACCACCCATTTACTTATCCTAGAGTTGTTTGTAGATGGATGATGAAGGGTGGATAAGGTTGTAGGAATTGTTTAGAATGGGGGCAGAGGCATAGTGGGCCAAAGGTGTATAATTCTCTCTGGGCCCTGGTCAAAGTCTCCATGCATTAAAGTCCCAGGCAATTTGGGACTGGAACAGAGAGCTACAAACTGTTAGAAAGTGTTAAAGTTGATTCCATTTGTAAACCACTGAAATTAAAATGGAAATGAAGTCAATGTGAAATATGGTCATATCTGTTAATTTGGTTTTCCTTTAGTCCAGCCATACCATTCTGAACAAATACAAACCTCTGGATCTGGGAGGCATGGTAGTTGAGCCCGGAGGCCTTTCAGTTGAGAGTGGACTGATGTCTGATTAGTCCGGGTTGACAAGAGAGGGGTGCTGGGCACTCTACGTAACATCCTCCCAATCAATGGCCAAAACAAGCAGCTCCAGTCAGGGCCACTCAAGAAGGGAAAATTAGGTTCTTACCTTGGTAATTTCTTTCTTTTAGTCATAGCAGATGAAGCCATTACATATGGGTTGTGCCCATCACCAGCAGGGGAGATAGAGAGCACTCAAATTTCACAGTGCCACATGGTCAGCTAGCTCCACTGCCTCTTCAGTATTTGAAGCTTCCAAAGCAGTATAACAAACCGCAATGGGATAGCATGAACTTCCTCACAGCAAACGATGGCCCATTACAAGGGCATGAACTCAAAAGGAGGGAATGAACACATCCTCCTGGAGGGAATAAACTCATCCTCCTCTTTGTATTTATGGAGGGATGAACTCAACCTCCTACACATGAACTGGAGGGAATGAACTAACTCATCCTCCTATAAGTGAACAAGAATCCTGAAGACTGTTTTCCAACTTTCTCCCAAGGAAGGATTAGAACTTCAGGAAACAAGAACAGAACCTGAAACAGATTCACATCATACAGACAATCATACAGGGAGGGCTCATGGCTTCATCTGCTATGACTAAAGGAAAGAAAATTACCAAGGTAAGAACCTAATTTTCCCTTCTTTGTCATCAAGCAGATGAAGCCATTACGTATGGGATGTATCAAATCAATCCCTTTATAGGGTGGGAACAAGTCACACAACGCGCTAGCACTTGTGCTCCAAAACACGCATCCCTCCTAGCAGCCACATCCAGTCTGTAATGTCGGGCAAATGAGAGCTTTGAAGCCCATGTTGCTGCACTGCAAATCTCATGAATAGAGAGTGCTCCAGTTTCAGCCCAAGAGGAAGAAATCGCTCTTGTAGAATGTGCCTTAAAGGCTACAGGCAGAGGTCGGCCGGCAAGCAGATAGCTGAAAAGATAAGCTTCTTTGAGCCAGCGGGCAATAGTGGCTTTAGACGCTGGAGACCCTCTGCGAGAACCTGATAGTAAAACAAACAAATGATCAGAGGTCCTGAAAAAATTAGTAACTCGCAGATACTGCAACAGAGTCCTGCGCACATCCAACAGGTGCAACTGCCCAAAGGATTCTGGAAACTCCTCCTTAACGAAAGAGGGTAGCAAAATAGGCTGGTTTAGGTGAAACACTGAAACCACCTTAGGCATGAAGGAAGGCATGGTACGAACCGTGACCCCGGACTCTGAAAATTGCAGAAATGGGTCTCGACAGGACAGTGCCTGGAGTTCTGACACCCGTCTCGCAGAAGTAATGACCACCAGAAAAACGGCCTTTAGCGTCAAATCTTTCTCTGAAGCTCGCCATAGCGGCTCAAAAGGAGAACCCTGTAGAGCCTTCAAAACTAGCCCCAGGTTCCAAGCTGGACAAGGTGCCTGAATGGGAGGACGGAGCCGAAGCACCCATCTAAGAAACCGTGTCACATCTGGATGAGCAGCTAAAGACACGCCTGCAACCTTACCATGAAGGGAGGCCAATGCTGCCACTTGCACCCGCAGGGAATTATAGGCCAAGCCTTTTTGTACACCATCCTGCAAAAAGTCAAGAATCAGCGAGACAGGAGCCCGCAGGGTGTGATTCGCTTTTGAAACACATCAAGCCTCAAACTGGCGCCAGATCTGGCATAAGCCACGGAAGTGGACCGCTTGCGGGCCTGCAGGAGAGTGGAAATAACATTGGAATAGCCTTTGCCTCTCAATTGCGCCCTCTCAATAGCCATGCCGTAAGACCAAACGGCAGGCGTCCTCCATGGCCACTGGTTCCTGCGGACAACAGGTTCGATACCAGAGGTAAAGGAAGGGGAGCCTCCACTAGCATCTGTCGGAGGTCCGATACCAAGGCCCCCTGGGCCAATCCAGGGCGATGAGAACACATTCTCTGGGTGAAGCCGAATCCGCAGGAGCACACGCCCTATCAAGGGCCATGGAAGGAACACATACCAGAGGCCCAGAGGCCAGGGTTGAGCCAAGGCATCCAACCCGGCCGAGCGAGGATCTCTCCGTCTGCTGAAAAGCACGGGACTTTGGCATTTGAGCTTGTCGCCATAAGATCCATTACGGGCTTGCCCCATTTGGCACGTATCTGCAGGAATACTTCGTCTGCCAGTTCCCATTCCGCTGGATCGATTTGATGCCTGCTTAGATAATCGGCTTGCACGTTGCTCTGACCTGCAATGTGAGCTGCCGACAGAAACTGTAGATGCAGCTCGGCCCAGTGGCAAATCTGTTCGGCCTTCGCAGCCTGCGCTCTGCACTGAGTGCCGCCTTGTCGGTTTATGTAGGCCACTGTTGTCGTGTTGTCCGACATCACTCTGACAGCCAATCCTTCCAGGGTCACTTGAAAAGCCAGAAGCGCCTGAAACACCGCTTTGAATTCTAGGCGATTGATGGACCACTCCGACTCGTCGGGTGTCCAAAGACCCTGGGCATGCTTTCCCCTTATAATGTGCGCCCCAGACTTTCAGGCTGGCATCTGTCACCACTAGGCACCAATCGGGGAGCACCAGCAGCATTCCTCGCCGCAGCATGCTGTTTGAGAGCCACCACTCCATGTTGAGTTGGGCCGCAGGGAGCCAAGAGAGTCTGCATTGATAATCCTGAGATACTGGAGACCATCGTTGAAACAGGGAATACTGCAGAGGTCTCAGGTGCGCTCTCGCCCAGGGCACCAAATCCAAGGTGGCCGTCATCGATCCCAACAGCTGGACAATGTCCCAAGCTCACGGGTGGGGCATCCTCAGGAGCAGACGGACCTGATTCTGAAGCTTGCACCGCCTTTGCTCGGGTAGGAATACATATCCCGAGTCTGTGTCGAATCATGCCCCCAAATATTCTAGAGATTGCGAGGGGATCAGGTGACTTTTGGCTACATTGACGACCCAGCCCAGAGATTGCAGTACTGAGACCACTCTGGCTGTAGCTTGATGGCTCTCTGTTGCGGAGTCCGCTCTGATGAGCCAGTCGTCTAGGTACGGGTAAACCCGGATACCTTCTCACCTGAGAAAAGCAGCTACTATCACCATTACCTTGGAAAACGTTCGGGGAGCTGTGGTGAGGCCAAAAGGCAAGGCCCGAAACTGGAAATGTTTTCCCATCACCGCAAACCACAGAAAACTTCTGGTGCGGGGGCCAAATTGGAATGTGCAAGTAATCTTCTTTCAGGTCCAGAGACGTGAGAAACTCTCCTGGCTGTACCGCCACACTAACGGAGCGCAGGGTTTCCATGTGAAAATGCCGCACTCTTAGGGACTTGTTTAATTCTTTTAAGTCCAGAATAGGTCGAAAAGACCCACCTTTTCACGGCACCACAAAGTAAATGGAGTAGTGGCCGCAGCCGAAATCGGCGGGAGGCACCGGGGGAAACCGCCCCAATGTGAATCAAGCCTTGTAAGGTCTCCTCTACCGCCGCCCGTTTGGCAGCAGAACCGCATCGGGACTCCACAAACACGTCTCTTATCGGGGAATCGAATTCTATTCGGTATCCTTCTCTGATCAGGTCCAAGACCCACTGATCTGAGGTAATCTTGGCCCACTGATCTGAGGTAATCTTGGCCCACTCCTCGAGAAAGAGGGAAAGACGTCCTCCTATAACAGGAATCGAGGAGGGGGGCGGCGCACTCTCATTGAGAGGGTCGCCCTTGAACTCCAGGTCTTGAGCCTGCTGCTGCTGCGGAACGTTTGTCCGAGCGAAAGGAGTTCCTCTGCTGAAAACCGGCCACGAGAAGTGGACCCAGCAGAATGCCCCAGGCGGTACCTTCTAGCTTCACGGAAGCGAGGTCTATAAGAGGAGTGAACCGCCTGACCCTTGGAGGGAGGCCGCGGCCTATCCTCGGGTAAGAGCTGGGGTTTAGCATCTCCCAGGCCTTTCACAATTTTCTCCAACCCCTCACCCAACAGGAGAAGGCCTTGAAAGGGCAACTTCACCAACCTTTGCTTAGAGGCCATGTCCGCCGCCCAATGCCGTAGCCACAGAAGACGGCGAGCCGCCACTGCTACAGCCATCTATTTAGCCGAAGCTCTGACAATATCAGAAAGGGCGTCAGCCAAAAAGGACAAGGCTGACTCCATTCGCGGAGCCACTTTAAACAAGGGCTCCGCTCCATCACCGGGCTGTTCCACTGCCTGTTGCAACCATGCCAGGCAGGCTCCAGCAGCATAACAAGTGCATGCAGACGCCCGAATAGTAAGACCAGCAATTTCAATGGACCGTTTAAGTGCTGATAAAGGATAATATGGATTTAAGAAGGAGGATAGAGCAAGTGGAGAACTATAATAGGAGATTAAATCTCCAAATACTGAATTTTACTAGACTGTTGGGAGTGTCCCCGAATGACATGTTTTGCAGGTATTTAAAAGAAAATTTGAAATTTCCCCAAGAAGTGTTTCCACCGTTGAACAAAATTTATTATATACCATCTACAATGAAAAAAATAGATTCAGAGAAGTCAATAGACCTGCAAAACGTCACAGACATTTTGGAACAATCAATTGAAGATGTAACTGAAAGAGGGACACTAATTGTTTCATTTGTATTTCAGCAGGACCTAAATGCAATAATGCGTCTGTATTTTAAATCAACTGACCGTTTGTTTGCTGGTCAAAAAATTTGGCTTTACCCGGACGTGACTAAGTCCACTCAAGAAAGACGAAAAATATTTCTTTCTATGAGACCAAAAGTCTTGGAATTGGGGGCTTCATTCCTCCTGGCCTACCCTTGTAAATGTATTATTAGACTAAATCAGATAAAATATGTCTATTATTTGCCTAACCAACTCCAGACCTTCCTAGACAGTAAGCAATCTGTAGAGTAATAAAGAAGTAAGGAATGACAGAACCATAATTAAGATTATAATGATTTATGTATACTGTGTTTAACTTCACTATATTCCTACCCCCCCCCCCCTCTTCTTTTCATATTGAGGTCTAAGGAAGCCATGTTATAAGAAGAGAACTTTTTCTTGATTTCCTGATTTGTAATTTTATTACTTAATGGCTGTATTATACTTTGCAGTATTATAATATCTGTATAAGTATTAAAATCTAATAAAAATTATATATATTTTAAAAAAAAAAAAAAAACATGTTCTACTGCATGTGGAAATTGAAAAGGATAAGACCATTCTTCCCAAGATCCGTCTTTCGCAGCCTAGTGCAATCCCTCGTACTCAGCCATCTGGATTACTGCAACTCACTATACGCTGGTTGCAAAGAGCAAATACTGAGGAAACTTCAAACAGCCCAGAATACAGCAGCCAGACTCATCTTCGGAAAACCAAAATATGAAAGTGCAAAGCCATTACGAGAGAAACTACACTGGCTTCCACTCAAGGAACGCATCACTTTTAAAGTATGCACATTAGTCCACAAAATCATTCACGGCGAAGACCCAGCCTACATGTCTGAGCTAATAGACTTACCACCCAGAAACGCCAAAAGATCATCTCAAACTTTCCTCGACCTTCACTTCCCCAATTGCAAGGGCCTGAAATACAAGACGCTACATGCGTCAACCTTCTCTCACATAAGCACGCAGTTTTGGAATACACTGCTGCGCAACTTAAGAACGATCCACGAACAAGCTTCCTTCCGCAAATTATTGAAGACCCATCTTTTTGAAAAAATATACGGAAAGAGCCAAAACACAAAGTCCACACTCACTGTTCACTAATGCATCATACATCCACTTCTGCAATCTCATCCCCGTAATCTCACATCACTCATACCTCCACTCAGAGAAATATGTATACCATATGTCTTCATGCCTAAATATTGCCCTTTAAGCCTACCATTGTCCCCTTCCAATGTTTCAATGTCTGTGTTCCATTGTTATATTCCTTAACGTTACTTCGACTGTCTCGCTTAACTCTACACAATGTAATCCATAACCAAGTTGTAACAAATTGTATTTCCATCATTTATATCATATTGTAAGCCACACTGAACCCGCAAAAAGGTGGGAAAATGTGGGATACAAATGCAATAAATAAATAAATATATGCAGATGATGTCACGATTTACATCCCATTCAAACAAGACTACTACTACTACTATTAAACATTTCTATAGCGCTACTAGACTTACGCAGCGCTGTACAAATTAACATGAAAAGACAGTCCCTGCTCAACAGAGCTTACAATCTAAATTGGACAGACGAACAGACAGCTAGGGGTGGGGAAATTGCAGTGGTAGGGGTGATAAGTGAGGGTTTGAGTAAGAGTCATGGTTAGGAGTCGAAAGCAGTAGCAAAGAGGTGGGCTTTAAGCCTAGACTTGAAGACAGCCAGAGACTGAGCCTGACGTACTGGCTCAGGGAGTCTATTCCAGGCATAGGGAGCAGCGAGATAGAAGGAACGGAGCCGGGAGTTAGCAGTGGGGGAGAAGGGGGACAAGAGGAGACATTTAGGAAATTACCAACGAAATCAACCAAAGCTTCCAAATCATGCACTCCTGGGTGGATGCATTCCTTAAAACTTAATGCAACCAGGTTCCAATTAAAACATTGAGTCCCTAAAAAAAAAATATAGGAACCACTGCTTGTTTTCTTTATTCCACTTTAATTTGTTACGCCAACTTCCTTTGGTCTACAATCCATCTTGAATCCACTACAGTTATTTGTGGACTATAAATCCATTTTCAGTATATAATTTCTGTATAGATTATTTCTTTCTGAATGTGTCGTTTGAAATGGATGTATCTATTCAAAGAGGTTTATCTTTGTTTAATATGAAAATCAATAAAGAAATTTAAATATAAAACTTAATGCAGAAAAAACACAATGTCTTATTCTCACATCACAACACAGTACAAATCAATTCACCATCATAGCTACCCCTAACTTTTCCCTCCCATCTCTAACAATCTGAAAATTCTGGTTGTCACCATTGACCGAAATCTCACACTCGAAAGCCACGTGAAGAATACAACGAAGAAGATGTTCCACTCCATGTGGAAACTCAAGAGTTAAGCCTTTCTTCCCAAGGGCTATTTTTCGAAACCTAGTGCAATGTCTAGTACTAAGTCACCTGGACTACTGCAACTCACTATACGCTGGCTGTAAAGAACAGACCATCAAGAAACTCCAGACAGCCCAGAATACTGCAGTCAGACTCATATTTTGGAAAACAAAACACAAACGTGAAAAAAACCCCTAAGAAAGAACCTACACTGGCTCCCACTGAAAGAACGTACCACGTTCAAGATATACACGATTATTCATAAAATCATTTATGGAGACGCCCCGACATACATGCTAGACCTCGTGGACCTTCCATCCAGAAATGCTAAACGATCCTCCCGCACCTTTCTCAACCTACACTTCCCCAGCTGTAAAGGGGTCAAATACAAACTAACACATAATTCCAGCTTCTCCTACATGGGCACGAAGATGTGGAATTCACTACCAACTCACTTAAACGATCAACGAACTAAATAGCTTCCGCAAAACTCTGAAAACCTCTCTCTTTAATAAAGCCTACCACGAGAACCCTTAATGACTAGACTACAACCCTTACACTCCTTTACTCAATGTCTTATGGTATAGCTACATGACTGATCCTCATACCTTCTTCCTATCACTTTGTAACACCAACTGTATTTCTTCCCTGTTACGGCGATGCCATAACAGATCTTTGTAAGCCACATTGAGCCTGCAAATAGGTGGAAAAATGTGGGATACAAGTGCAATAAATAAATATATATATAACAAGCACCAACAACCAATTACATAAGATTTTAAAGTGGACCAGAATCTATTCCCAATGTAAGAAGGGACAGGGATCAGCCCAAGTGTCTAATATAAGTGTCAAATTACTTTGTACAGTACAAACACTGAATACAATACCACCTCCTTTTCCCACTCTTAAGCCTCACCTAAGCCCTTCCAGTCTCTGAAGGCGACGAAACACTGTGACAAGGCGGTGGCCGTAGCTAGAAGGTTGTTAGGCTGTATAAAGAGAGGTGTGACCAGCAGAAGAAAGGGGGTGTTGATGCCCCTGTATAAGTCGTTGGTGAGGCCCCACCTGGAGTATTGTGTTCAGTTTTGGAGGCCGTATCTTGTTAAGGATGTAAAAAGAATTGAAGCGGTGCAAAGAAAAGCTACGAGAATGGTATGGGATTTGCGTAACAAGACGTATGAGGAGAGACTTGCGGACCCGAACACGTATACTCTGGAGGAAAGGAGAAACGGGGTGATATGATACAGACGTTCAAATATTTGAAAGGTATTAATCTGCAAATGAACCTTTTCCGGAGATGCGAAGGCGGAAGAACGAGAGGACATGAAATGAGATTGAAGGGGGGCAGACTCAAGAAAAATGCCAGGAAGTATTTTTTCACGGAGAGAGTAGTGGATGCTTGGAGAACTCTTTTTATTGAAAAAAAAAACTAAAAACAAATTACACACATGAAAAAAACAACCAACCCTCCCCTCACATCCCTCATCAACATCCTACCTATACACAAGCAACCTACCTATATACAAACACCCCTCCCCCCCACATTATAATATAATTTATCTACCAAATATCCCAGAGTCCCCAAAACCCCTGCAAACAGCCAACTGAAAGCCCCTCATGGGGGTTTTAGCCTGACATGCTTCCACCACCTTGCAGATTTCTCCACCCCCTTCTCCACCCTTTCCCACTTTGCCGCTTCCTGCACCGCCCTCACCACATCCCAGCTGACGTTCTTGGAATGCCCTCCCGCGGGAGGTGGTGGAAACGAAAACGGTAACGGAATTCAAACATGCGTGGGATAAACATAAAGGAATCCTGTTCAGAAGGAATGGATCCTAAGGAGCTTAGCCGAGATTGGGTGGCAGAGCCAGTGACGGGAGGCGGAGATGGTGCTGGGCAGACTTATACAGTCTGTGCCAGAGCCAGTGGTGGGAGGCGGGACTGGTGGTTGGGAGGCGGGGATAGTGCTGGGCAGACTTATACGGTCTGTGCCAGAACCGGTGGTGGGAGGCGGGGCTGGTGGTTGGGAGGCGGGGATAGTGCTGGGCAGACTTATATGGTCTGTGCCCTGAAAAGGACAGGTACAAATCAAGGTAAGGTATACACAAAAAGTAGCACATGTGAGTTTATCTTGTTGGGCAGACTGGATGGACCGTGCAGGTCTTTTTCTGCCGTCATCTACTATGTTACTATGGTTGGACTTTCAGTGCTTCTCTAGCTTTTTTGTTTTGACAATGAATTCTCAGCATTCACACTTACTGCTGTGCAAAACTTGGCATGTTGCACTTTTTTCTTTTTTTTTGCTGATGTAGGATGTGCCTGTCATTTGAAAATGTTGGCAAACACTAGTCTGAAAGCTGCATAAGATATAGATGCCAATGATGGTTGTCTCAGTCCAGTTCCAGCGGGCCACAAAATATTCACACTGTAGCTCCTATGAGATCCCTATAAACTTCTAGTTCTACTGCAAACCTTACACTTACCTGTGACAGGGATAAGAATTAAAATGAAAAAAAATAAAAATAAAAAGAGATTTTGATGTTGTTTAGAGTGCTGTTCTCCAAATAAAACAATGAGGTCACAAAAATTTTCAAGTTATGCAGAGTCACCAAAATAAAGTAAGGATAGGAACAGAATGAGAAAAAAAAAAAAAAACTTCATTTAAGATACCTGAACTCCAAAAACTAAAATACTACAATTTGTTGAAAGATATTAAGATCAGCAGGGTAATGAATAAGTATGTTTTTCTCTTTACTGAGGCTATAAACTATAATTAGTTTTTTTTTCTTCTGCACATATAGCTTGTCACACATCAAGAGGCCTAAAAATGAGTCACAGTTTCATAATGTATGCTTAGATTTCCAAACTAAATTGAATGGTGAAAGTAAACAGGCACATGGTCCAAAGTTCAAACCAGCTCTCATAACATAAGAACAGCCATACTGGATCAAACCAATGGTCCATCCAGTATTGTTTCCAACAGTGGCCAATCCAGGTCACAAATACCTGGCAGAAACCCAAATAGTAGCAACATTCCAGGTGTGTCTCAATAGCAGACTATGAACTTTTCTACCATGAATTTATCTCGCTACTCAAAATAAACTTTCAGACTGAGCAGAACTATCCAAGAATGTACTTAATGGGTATTTAATACTAGCATAACTTGATAAACTCAAAGTCTGAACTGCTAAAATAAATGCTGCAGAAGAATATGGCTTTCAAAATTTTAGGGGTTTGTTTTGTTGTTAATTCAAACAGAAAAATATATACAAACTTTTAGGATAGTTCTCTATTAAATCCAGGAAGGCATCCTTCTACCAGAAAAAACACAGTACTTAGACTGCCGAGCATGAAAACAGCTATTAAAGTCTAGCCTAGTAAAAAAAATTACATACAATCATTCCAGCTCAGATTGATAATAGTTCTATACATGACTGTAAACAAAGTTAATTACACAGCAAAAGAAATTTTTTAAACTTAAGAATGAAGGAGAAATTGGTAAGAGAAATACTTGCAAATACTGTCTTCTGTTTAAGTTTCCACATTTGTTTTATTGGTCTAGAATAGTCTTTTTAGCAGAATCAAAGACTGCAGATTGGCTTATAATAAGGCTGCTTTCTGCCTATTCATCTTCAAAAGAAAAAATATCAAAAGCACAAAATTCTTTCCTGACAAATCAGCTGATCTGTAATATCAGCCAAAAAGATTCTGTGAAGAATACAAATTATCTTAAAAAGCACAGCTAACTTGCTTCTAAGTACTTTGCATGCATGCTGTAAAGTGTGCCTTCATAACAATTAAAATGCTTCTTTCAGCAGACCACTTCTGCCTCATTTTAGCATACCCTGGAAAAGGTTAACATGTTCTTGGGCACCGAATACAAAAATGGCTTGATGCTGTTTCTCCACTGCCTTTTTTTTTTCCTTTAAGGCAACATTAGGTTAAACGTACTCCAGTGTCTAAACTAGAACAGTTTCTCTCAGTACTGTGATAAGTAATTGTGTGTGCCCTTAACTGTTATCAAACATATAAATGACAAGTGACCGACTCACCCGCAAACGTGCAGTAGAGACTTTCCTCTGTCCCGCCCCTGCATCAAGACGTGATGACGTCAGAGGACGGAACAGAGAGGGAAAGGAACGCTGCGCTGGAGGCCAGCTGACGAGACGACAAGTCACAGCAGGAGGTAACGAAAGCAGAGGAGTTGATGGACACCATACACATCCTTGCCTAGCAGGTTCAGGGTCCGGTTACAACCTGGCGCTTCACGACCATCCCAGACTCACTATCTCCTGCACATTCGCTGCATCAGGAGCTCCGCGGCAGGAGAAAGGGAGGAAGCCCGCTCCCGGCCAGAGCTCCCTGTGCCACCTCCTAGCAGCTCCCGCTCCCACAACAAATGAAGATAACGCAGGGGATCAGACTCAGCTGCCCCTGGTACTGATCCCCCACCACCACCACAACCGAGCCCGCAGCCACTGAACAGGAGCAATGATTTAAGGCCTCCTTCCCCGACATTGCCGCCGCCGCTCCCACCCCCCTCCGTGATGGGCCCCCTGCACTGACATGACAGCACTTCTCACCTCCGTGTGAAAGTGCTGTCATATCAGTGCAGGGGGCCCAGCATGGAGGGGGGGAGGGAGTGGCGGCAAGGAGGGTAGCTGGGCAGGGGAGAGAGCAGCGTTGGTGGACGGGGGGGGGGGGGGGGGGAGGCCAAGGGAAAGAGAAGGGTTTCTGGACATGGGGGAGGGCAGGGGAGAGAGCATGGTTTGTGGACAGGGGGAGGCCATAGGAAAGAGGAGGGTTGCTGAATATGGGGGGGAGGGCAGGGGAGAGGAGGAGGTTTGCTGGATATGGGGGGAGGGCAGAGGAGAGAGGAGGGTTAGTGGACGGAGTGGGGGGAGGCCAGGGGAGAGAGGAGGGCTGCTGGACATGGGGGAGGGCAGGGGAGAGAGCAGGGTTGGTGGACGGGGGAAGGTCATAGGAAAACAAAAAAACTTGCCCTTTTTAACAGGCTTAACGGCTAGTCAACACTATAAACCACAGAGGTCAGTCAGAAAAACTAATGTCATACCACACAAAATTTAGAAATAGCCACCAAAAAGATGGTGCCCTTAAATGAAGTCTTGTGTACGTACTGAATGATAAAACTTGGCAATGTGAACTGGTAAAACAACTACAGTAAAAAGTACAGAGTACAAACTGGCAGGCATATAAAAACACATTTTAACAATGCCGGTTAAAAAAAAAAGCCATTTCATAAAGAAGCTGTACACTGCTTTGTGTGAATCTCTTCATAAAGGTGGTTAATAAATTCCAATAAATAAATAAAGATACATAGCTAAGTCTGACCTTCACAGGTAGCAGCCAAGTTGTCAAGCCATTTGCATCACCATATCTATTTCCTATATAATAATTTGCACCTCCATCTGGTTGCCTGGGTTTGTAACAGCTTTAAGAGGCTGACAGCCAGCCTCCAGGGTTAAAGGAAAGGGGAGGGGAAGTAGGTTTCGGTTTCTGAAGTTGAACAAGAAAAGGGGAGGAAGGGAAGATAACAGGTTTAACAGAGCTGTTCCCATAATAGAGATACTGAGAGCAAAGCTTTGATGGTGTCAGTATGGTCCATTCCTGCTCTCAGCTACTGTATGAGCCTTCAAAAACCTTTGCTGCAAACTCTCTCTCTCTCTCTCTCCCTCACACACTTGGGAGGGGAAGATAACAGGTTTAACAGAGCTGTTCCGATAATAGAGATACTGAGAGCAAAGCTTTGATGGTGTTAGCATAGTCCATTCCTGCTCTCAGCTACTGTATGAGGCTTCAAACCTTTGCTGCGAAACTCTCTCTTTTTCTCTCTCTGTCACACACACATTCGGGAGGGGAAGATAATATTTATTTTATTTGTAGCATTTGTATCCCACATTTTCCCACCTATTTGCAGGCTCAATGTGGCAAAGCTTTGATGGTGTCTGCATGGTCCGTTCCTGCTCTCAGCTACTGTATGAGGCTTCAAACCTTTGCTGCGAACTCTCTCTTTTTCTCTCTCTCACTCTCTCTCTCACACACACTCGCACACAGTCTCTCTCTCACACACTCTCTCTCCTAACGGTTCCCTTAAAAACAATCACCATTACATGACAACATTGCTAGCACCCGCTTCATTTGTTTGAGAAACGGGTCTTTTTTTACTAGTTTTTCATATACTGGGCAAAAAATGTTAGTGATTTTGGTGACTTTTACTAAGCTGCGATAAAAAGTGGTCTGCGGTAGTGTGGTCACATGTTTTGGGCACACGCTGAGCTATTGCTTACCGCTGCTAGGAAAGGAGAAATTAGACCTTTCCTTTAGTCCCTCCGGACTGGCTCAGGTCCCTCCAGTGTTCTTTGAAGAGTGGTTGCTTGTACATAGTTCCGGAGTTCTAGGACGGAGTTGCTCTGCGAGTTGACAGTTCATTTATTTATTTATTTTTAAAACCCCTGTTAAGCCATACCTCTTCTCCTTGGCGGAGTTGGTGAGCTTTACTGCACGGCTTTGCCATCGTTCAAGCATGTTTTATGACTGCTTGGTGGCTGCTTAGATTCCACAGGCCACAGAAGGTTAGGTCTTCTCTTTCCTGCTTTGTTAGTCAAATACTGAGGCTAGGGTCACATGGCCAGGGCTCTTATTGGCTCTCTAGAGTCAGATGTTTCTCAGTCTCCACCTGCTGGAAGGCATGCACAACCCATCAGTCCAACCCTGGGCCGGTCCAGAGGGACTAAACGAAAGTAAATTAGCAGGTAAGGTCTAATTTCTCCTTCCTTAGCGTCCCTCTGGACCGGCCCAGGGTTGGACTAATTGGAAGTAACAAAGCAGTAGACATAAGGGAGGGACCCCAGCAAACTCGCTGTGAGCACTTGAGTTGCTAAAAAATCGCCTCCTGCCAACACTGTACATCCAGTCTACAGCGTCTAGAAAAGGAATGCAGCAAGGCCCACGTTGCCACCTTACAAATGTCTGCTGGTGGCACCAAGAATCGCTCCACCCAAGAAGCTGCTTGTCCCCTTGTGGAGTGAGCCTTAACACCCTCCGGGACCACTCTCCCTGCAAGCACGTAAGCAGAAGCTATCATCTCTTTGAGCCACCGAGAATAGTGGGCTTAGAAGCGGCCAAACCCTTATGCAAACCGGCTTGGAGTACAGACGATCTGTGCGCCGAAAGTCATCAATAACCCTAAAATAGTGTTTAAGAACTCTTAATGTCCAACGTACGCAACTTCCTCTGAGACTCCGTACCTGAGGAAGACCCCAGGACAAGGAGGAAGACCAACTGGGAAGATGAAACCGTGGCAGTACCTTAGGCAAAAAGGAAGGCACTGGGCGCAAAACCACGCGCTCCTTAGAAAACTCCAAAAACAGAGGCTACAGGAAAAGGCTTGCAGCTCAGAGACTCTCCGAGCTGAAGCAATGGCCACCAAAAACACGGTCTTAAGAGTTAAGTCCTTAAGGGAACAAGAAGACAACGGCTCAAAGGAGGACCCGTCAGTGTGGAAAGCATCAAGCCGGAAAGGAAGTTCTGATTGGTGGACAGTCACTGTCGTCGAATGACTCAAACTGAATACTTTCTATTTCTGTTGCCTCTTTGAGCATGCTGTATGCCACTGTTGTTATTACATCTGTCCGTATGATGCACAGTTGAGTAATTCATTCTGTCCACTGAAATGGCTTGAGGAATCCGAGAATGGCTTCTTGGTGGTTATCTATTTTTACATGGGCTGATACAGAAGCATCATCATTACCTGACATTTCATTTTGCTCTCTGGATTATTTCTTCTCCAATCCTCCTTCATTGCTTGAAAAAAAAAAATATTCAAATCTTTATTTTCAGTATATTAATTTTCCTTGGGTCCAGAACAACAATTTTTTGTATAATGCCAAATTTCTTGCAGTAAACACGTTTTACTTTTGATTTGTACTTTTCTCTGAAGTTTGGAGAAAAATACTGCTTGAGCTATATGCTGATTCATAAAACAAAAGAGGGATCCAAGGTACACAAACCAAACAAGAACAAAACAAAACAAAAAAAAAAAAGGCACACAAGGCCCTTCAAGTCTGGGACAATGGAAGAATAATCAAAATATGACCAGACACAAGCCGTGTTTCGCATGAATCCGCCTGCATCAGGGGTCAGAAACGTCCCAATTGGTTCTTTTCAAATAAATTGATAAAAATCTAACAAAACAGCTGGTCTTACTGTGGACCGCAGGAGATGAACCCAAGAAATGCCATTGGTAAGCGCTATTTTCCTACCGACAGACCACAGAGTTTCCATGTGAACATAGTAACATAGTAGATGACAGCAGAAAAAGACCTGAATGGTCCATCCAGTCTGCCCAACAAGATAAACTCATATGGGCTACTTTTTGTGTATATCTTACCTTGATTTGTATCTGTCATTTTCAGGGCACAGACCGTATATGTCTGCCCAGCACTATCCCTGCCTCCCAACCACCAGCCCCCACTTCCTACCATCGGCTCTGGCACAGGCCGTATATGTCTGCCCAGCACTATCCCTGCCTCCCAACCACCAGCCCCGCCTCCCACCACCGGCTATGCCACCCAATCTCAGCTAAACTTCTGAGGATCCATTCCCTCGAAGAGGATTCCTTTATGTTTATCCCACGCATATTTGAATTCCGTTACCTTTTTCCTCTCCACCACCTCCCATGGGAGGCATTCCAGGTATCCACCATTCTCTCCGTGAAAAATACTTCCTGACATTTTTCTTGAGTCTGCCCCCCTTCAATCTCATTTCATGCCCTCTAGTTCTACCTCTTTCCCATCTCCGGAAAAGGTTCGTTTGCAGATTAATACCTTTCAAATATTGAACGTCTGTATCATATCACCCCTGTATATCTTTCCTCCAGGGTATACATGTTCAGGTCCGCAAGTCTCTCCTCATACGTCTTGTAACGCAAATCCCATACCATTCTCGTAGCTTTTCTTTGCACCGCTTCAATTCTTTTTACATCCTTAGCAAGATACGGGCTCCAGAACTGAACACAATACTCCAGGTGGGGCCTCACCAACGACTTATACAGGGGCATTAAACCTCTTTTCTTCTGCTGCTCACTCCCCTCTCTATAAAGCATAGCAACCTTCTACTTATGGCCACCGCCTTGTCACACTGTTTTGTTGCCTTCAGATCCTCAGATACTATCACCCCAAGATCCCTCTCCCCTTCGGTACCTATCAGACTGTCACCACCTAACACATACGTCTCCCATGGATTTCTACTCCCTAAGTGCATCACTTTGCATTTCTTTGCATTGAATTTTAATTGCCAAACCTTAGACCATTCTTCTAGCTTCCTCAGATCCTTTTTCATGTTTTCCACTCCCTCCTGGGTGTCCACTCTGTTACAAATCTTTGTATCATCCGCAAAAAGGCAAACTTTACCTCTAACTCTTCAGCAATGGCACTCACAAATATATTGAACAGAATCGGCCCCAGCACCGATCCCTGAGGCACTCCACTACTCATCTTTCCCTCCTCCGAGCGAATTCCATTCACCACCACCCGCTGGTGTCTGTCCGTCAACCAGTTCCTAATCCAGTTCACCACTTCGGGTACTATCTTCAGCCCGTCCAGTTTATTCAAGAGCCTCCTGTGGGGAACCGTGTCAAAAGCTTTGCTGAAATCTAGGTAGATTATGTCTATAACACATCCCTGATTTAATTCTCCAGTCACCCAGTCAAAGAATTCAATGAGATTCGTTTGGCATGATTTCCCTTTTGCAACTTATTGGCTTCCAGGAAATTCACTATCCTTTCCTTCAGCATCACTTCCATTACTTTTCCAATAATTGAAGTGAGGCTTACTGGCCTATAGTTTCCAGCGTCTTCCCTATCACCACTTTTGTGAAGAGGGACCACATCCGCCGTTCTCCAATCCCACGGAACCTCTCCCATTTCCAATGATTTATTAAACAAATCTTTAAGAGGACCCGCCAGAACCTCTCTGAGCTCCTTTAATATCCCGTCCGGTCCCATGGCTTTGTCCACCTTTAGCTTTTCAAGTTGTTTATACACATTCTCTTCCGTGAACGGTGCTATATCTACTCCATTTTCATTTGCACTTTTGCCAGTCCATCACAGTCCTTCTCCAGGATTTTCTTCTGTGAAACAGAACAAAAGTATCTATTTAGCAAATTTGCTTTTTCTTCATCATTATCTACATAGCGGATCGCAGCATCTTTCAGTCTCACAATTCCCTTTTTAGTCTTCCTCCTTTCACTAATATACCTGAAGAAATTTTTGTCACCCCACCTTACATTTCTAGCCATTTTTTCTTCCGCTTGCGCTTTCGCCAGACATATCTCTCTCTTGGCTTCTTTCAGTTTCCTCTGGTATTCCTCTTTGTGTTCGGCTTCTTGAGTTTTTGTGTATTTCAGGAACGCCAACTCTTTAGCCTTTATTTTCTCGGCCACTTTCTTGGAGAACCATATCTTCAGGAATTGATTCACCTTGCGAAGATAGAGGATAGAATGAAAGGACCCTCCTTTTCGAGGCATCACGAAATAAATGGAATGCCGCCCCACATGAAGTTTTGTGAACAGCACTGGCACCACAACCCCAATCTCCAAAAGGGAGTGCGGCGTGGCTACTTAGAGGCGGTGAAACAGCGGGACTCCAAAAATGTATCGCCTATGAGTGAAGCACATTCTAGTCTATAGCCTTCTTTGATAGCATCCAGAACCCATTGATCCGAGGTGACTTTGGCCCACTCTTCGTAAAAGAGAGTCAGCCGACCCCCTATTCTGAAAATCAGAGAGTGGACTGGCGCCCCATCATTGGAAAGAGCGGCTTGCAGCTGCTGGACTTGTGGAGGCAGCCACTGGGTTTTTATCCCCTCAAAAGAAGGAGTGCTGTTGAAAACGGGGATGCTGGAAATTTGCCACAGGATGCCAGGCCTGTAACGAGGTCTCGCAGACTCAGTCCACGGGACCAATCTGGGCTTATCCTCCGGGAGACGTTGACATTTGGGGTCCCCAAATCTTTTACTATTCACTCTAAATCCTCTCCAAAAAGGAGCTTGCCAGGAAAGGGCAACCTAGTGAGTCACTGCTTGGACGCCAAATCCGCCGCCCAATGGCATAGCCACAACTGGCGAGAAGACACCGCCAATGCCATCTGCTTGGCTGTGGTGCAGGCCAGATCATACAGGGAGTCAGCAAGGTAAGCCAATCCAGATTCCATGTAGGGTACCAGGGACTAACATTAAGAACACCTCCTGATCCTGTTCCATAGTCTATTGAAGCCAACTGAGGCAGGTCCTGGCACATCTGAAAGAAGCCTCTAGATGGCGGTCTTGAATGTCTATAAGCAAACATAGCCTAGATACCTTGAGGGCTACGTCAGGGTGTGACCACTGAGGCAAGATAAGCTCCTGGACGGCCTTGTGCACTGGAACAGGCTTTCTCGTGCTAGCCATCTTAGGACTGACTGAGTCAGCAGCCTGCGCTTCTGGGTCATCAATACTCAGAGCTGCTAAGGTGTTAGAGATGAGAGCCAGCAACTTGTCCCTATGGAAGACACAGACGGCAGTACGGTCATCAGGATCCTCCATGCCCAACTCGGCCTCCTCTAGCTCATCCACCCAGGATGGATGGAGAGAATCTGCAGAGAATGCCGAAAGCGAAGGGGAGGGGGTACCTGGACCCAACAACGCCATCTCCGAAAGAGAGGTGATCCGCCTCCTCTATAGAGTACAATCCTCAGGAGGGGAGTGAGATACAGGGCTTAATAACTCTGTCATACTAGTAGAAAGCATAGGAGAAGACTGAAGTTGAGACTGAGGAAAAGCCCTCTTTAACAGGAGTACAAATTCTGGAGAGAAAGCCTCCCCAGTGCCCCCCCCTCGGAGGGCCCTAAAGCAGCCAGTAAAAACAGAGAAGGAAGGTCCACAGGAAGGGCTGCAACCTCTGCTGAACTACGTACTGGCTCTGAAACCGCCATCAGCTAGTAGACAGGAGCTGAATTGGAGGAAAGAAACAAAATGGCACGCACTAATCCCATCAGCACAGGAAAGGGACGTCTCTAGTGCAGAAGCAGAGTCTCTCTGCCAAGGCTCTGAACAGCCCGCCAAGCACAGCCCCTTCACACAATGTTGGTTGCCACAGCAGGAACGCCGTTTCACCGCTTCCGTCAACATTACCGCAAGTCCCACCTTGGGAAGAGAAGGAGAAATTAGATCTTACCTGCTAATTTGCTTTCCTTTAGTCCCTACTGACCGGCCCAGAATGTGACTGAGGGGTTGTGCACTCCTTCCAGCAAGTGGAGACTGAGAGCTGTGACTCTCGTAAGAACCCATAAGAGCACTGGTTAGCTAGAGTAAGATTCAATATAATCTTTACAAAGCAGGATAGAAAGGAGAAAAGCTTCTGTGCAACTGGAGAACTCAAACAGCCACTGTGTGCATAAAGGAAAAGACTCAGAGATAAGGAGGTACTCAGAGGGCTCCAAATCGACTCTCAACAGGATTTACTACCTAACCGAGGAACTGAAGAAACTGGACAACTGGAGATGTACCTTGCAGCCTCTTCTGGAGAGACTTTGCATCAATCAACCAATCGTCCAAACAAGTGTGAACTAGAATACCATCAAACCTGAAAGCTGCAGCTACTATCTTCCCACAATACACAAATCACCCACGCAACCCATATACAACAAGCCTAACCAAACAATCAAAAAATGGCACGAAAAACTTACCACTCACAGACACCATCAACAGAAAGGAAAGAAAGGACTTAAACTCACATATCAAGAAGACAGACAACGGATAGAAATCATCACTACCTCAAACCCTACTGACCCCACCAACTAATACAAATAGGTTACATCAATGCTAGATCGGCAGTTAATAAAACCATGATAATAACCGACTGGATCACAGCTGACCATCTCGATCTCCTACTTATTAGCGAAATTTGGATCCATGACTCCAAAGATCCCATAATCCTACAGCTTTGTCCTCCAGGATACAAAATTACCCACTGGACAAGGGACGGAAAAAGGAGGAGGAGGCATAGCTATAATCTATAAATCTCAATTCACAATCACAACAGCAGCAGAATCTATTCTCCCCCAACTTGAAATAGCCTCAGTCAGAATCAACCACCCTGCCCTATGTGACCACCTAAACCTAATCCTATTTTACAGACCCCCGGGGCAATTGGCAAGATTCACAAACGCACTTTATGGATTTCATATCGAACACATGCGTTTCCACCCAGAACCTTCTCATAGCAGGAGACATCAATCTTCACCTTGAAGATACCAACTTAAGCAACGTATGCGAATGCAAGGACTTCCTCTAACTATGGGAGAGCCACTGGCCAAACATGCAACCCACCCACAACGAAGGACACACACTAGATATCATCACCCACAAATTCTCATCAGAACCAAATTTCACAATAATAGGTATAAATGGACAGCCACGCCATGGTCCGATCACTACAGAGCAAACCTCTCCCTTCACTGGAGAACAAAAAAGGCACAACAAAAACAAGAACAAACCTACACTACGAGAGGCAAAATAGACCCATTAACATTCTGGCAACAAGTCTACATCGACGAATGGACAACACCTATAGACTCACCCCAATTTCTTCAAGAATGGGACAACAGATGCAGAACAGTACTAGACAATATAGCACCACTTCAAACCAGAACCTCACATAGAAAAAACTCAATACCGTGGTTTAACGAAGAATTAAAAGAACTAAAAACACAGGTCAGAAAACTAGAAAGAGCATAGAACAAGAAAAAAGACGAACACACATTCAAAGACTGGAAACAACTACAAAGAAAATACAAATACACTATCAGACAAACTAAAAGAACGTATTATAAAACCAAAATAGGACCAAACTACAAGGATACACACAAACTCTTCTTACTCATAAACAAACTACTAAACACTACACCGGTTACCTCTAATAACATGGACACCCCCACCTGCAACCAATCTTGCGAACTAATTCAATGAAAAAATTAGAAAGCTCCAACTCACGATACCTACCAACATTATTGAGTACACAAATATCCTTGAATGTCTAGACCCAATACCTGGGGAATACCCACATCGATCATGGACCAACTTTGACACGCTCGCGCTAAATGAAATCTCACAATGGCTCGGAAAATACGCCAAGTCACAATGCAAACTAGACATCTGCCCTATTAGCCTAATAAGATCTGCACCTAAACAATTCAAAACAGACCTCACGAAACACGTAAACTACAGGCTTCAACATGGTCTCTTTCCCACGGATAAAGGAAACATCTTACTTACTCCTCTGCCCAAAGATGCTAAGAAAAGCACAATGGACCTAACCAATTATCGCCCAGTGGCATCTATTCCGCTCATAACCAAACTCATGGAGGGCATAGTGCCGAAACAACTTAATGAATACCTAAATAAACACTCAATTCTGCACGAGTCTCAATCAGGATTTCGGTCGAATCACAGCACCGAAACTGTTCTAGTGTCTGCAATGAACTCATTCAAACAAGCAATTGCAACTGGCAACAACATACTCCTCATACAATTCGACATCTAGTGCCTTCGACATGGTTAATCATGGAATACTATTACATATACTAGAATACTTCGGAGTAGGAGGTACAGTTCTCAAATGGTTCAAAGGATTCCTGACCACAAGATCATAAAGTAACAACGAACGCGGACATATCAGTCCCATGGATACCTGAATGTGGAGTCCCCCAAGGATCCCCCCTCTCACTAACCCTCTTTAACCTAATGATGATACCTTTAGCCAAACTACTAGCCAATCAAAACCTCAAACCTTTTATATATGCAGACGATGTCACGATTTACATCCCGTTCAAACATGATCTAAATGAAATCACCAAAGAGATCAACCAAAGTCTCCAAATCATGCACTCCTGGGCGAATGCATTCCAGCTAAAACGTAAAGCAGAAAAGACACGTCTTGTACTCACCTCACAACATAACACAAACAACTTCACCACCATAACCACACCATACTGCTCTCTTCCCATCTCACAAAATCTGAAAATTCTTGGAGTTACCATTGATCGAAACCTCACACTCGATGCCCATGTGAAAAACACGACGAAAAAGATGTTCCACTCCACGTGGAAACTCAAAAGAGTAAAACCTTTCTTCCCAAGATACATCTTCCGTACCCTGGTACAGTCAATGGTAATAAGCCACCTGGACTACTGTAATGCACTGTACGCTGGCTGCAAAGAACAGACTGTCAAAAAACTCCAAACAGCCCAGAATACCGCCGCCGGACTCATATTTGGAAAAACTAAATATGAAAGTGCAAAACCTCTAAGAGAGAAACTTCACTGGTTACCACTTAAGGAACGCATCGTGTTCAAGATCTGCACGATTGTACACAAAATTATTCATGCAGACGTCCCAACCTACATGCTAAAACTCGTGGACCTGCCTCCCAGAAACGCCAAAAGATCATCCCGCAAATTTCTCAATCTGCACTTCCCCAGCTGTAAAGGACTAAAATATAACCTGATACATGCCACTACCTTCTTACACGAGCACGCAGTTGTGGAATGCATTACCTACTACCTTGAAAACTACTGACGAAACAACCAACTTTCGCAAATCTCTGAAGACATATCTCTTCAACAACCCACAGCCTTACTAAATTATCTCGCCAACCCACCCAGTTATGAAAGTCTACCTACTATACTCACCCGCCTCACACTATCCTTCTTTCTTTTCCCTTACTTAATCTTTGTATTTCACTAATTGTATCTGACATCCTGGAATGACAATGCCATAACAGAACTCTGTAAGCCACATAGAGCCTGCAAATAAGTGGGAAAATGTGGGATACAAATGCAATAAATAAATAAATACTACTACCTTGAACTTGGTGAAAGGTCGAGGAACTGTAGCGAAACCGAAAGGCAAATCTCGAGACAAATAAGTCTTGCACAAGACCACAAAGAGAAGAACCCGCTGATGACATGGATAAATTGGGACTTGAAGACAGACCTCCATGAAGTCCAGAGGTGTTAGAAACTCCCCTGAATGCATTATGACTATGATGGAAAGAAGTTTCCATAAGAAAAGAGGAGATCTTGAGTGCTCAGTTGCCCACCTTGAGAACTAAACTGGCCTAAAGGACCCTTCCTTCTTTGGAATAGCGAAGTAACTAGAGTAGCAACCTGTTCTGATATCTGCCAGAGGTACTACTACTACTAATCATTTCTTTTTCTTGTTTTTTTAACTTTATTAATTTTAAAACAATACAATGCTTATAGAAACATACAACAGCGTATATTATTGGAATGAAGGAAAGAAATAGTAAATTTAAAAAAAAAAAAAAATTTAATATATATATACACACATAATGCGATTTTAAGCTTTACCATTTGGCCTTTCAGGTGTCTCAGGCTAAACAATGGTATTCATCTCTCTCAGATGATACCCCCAGATGGGTAATCTTTGAAAGAGAACAAATATTTCCTCTACCATTGAATTTACTTCCGACCATGAATAGATTCCGCTATTCATCACATCATCTGGTGATAACAAATTCAGCACAATCAATAAATTCTGTGTGTTCTCTCATCAAAGTTTAAATGGTCAAACTCTGTTGATATTTCTATTTGGTATAACTCTACTTTTCCACTCAAAGCTTCTCTTAATCTTCTCAAAATATGGCATTTTGCCAATATTTGGTCACCAATTCATTTGCTGTCAGGTAGTTAATGTTACCCCTTTTCAGGATCCTTGTGCTTGTCACAACATTCCTCAATTACATAGAACTTTTTGGGAAAATCTGACTCATATCATTGATCGTCTCTATCCTAGATCATCAGACCGTCAATCTACAATCTCAAATTTCAGCAGTCTATGTCAATCTCTCATGAATCCAAAATCTGCATCTAAATTGTATAAACTCATGCAATCATCAAAACCTAACATATGTTCTGACCTTACTTCTGCATGGGAAAATGAGTTAAAATGTCTCGCTATCCAGCAAGGAGTGGGATCTTTTTTGGACAAAAATTATGTGTGCCTCCTTTTCAGCTGCCCTTCTACAGTCTACCTTTTACATTGTTCATAAATCCTACTGGACACCTGTAAAGCTTGTTAAAGTAAAACGAAGTGCATCAAATCTATGCTGGTCATGTCAGTCTGAAGTGGTTTCACTAGATCATTTGCTTTTTTCCTGTTGTAACCTCCAGTCATACTGGCATTCGGTTTGGGGCACCACTCAGAAAATATTTACAATTCAAGATACTCTGTTCTTTAAAATACTAATCCTTAAGGCTTCAACACCTGGCCTGTTAATTCCTCAAAAATATGTTAAATTGTTTAATTTAATGATTTCTCTTGCTGTCCATCTGATTGCATTGCATTGGAAAAATAATCAGCTTGTTTCTTTTCATGAATAGTGGAACTTGCTGTGTTCACATGGTGATATGAGGAAATAGCTGCCATAAGATCTGGTCACATATCGTCTTTTTATAAAACATGGTCGCTGCTAGACTGCTATGTAACCTTGTAAAAGGAATTCAACTCCCTAAATGTATATTGCATGTACTGTTCTGTTTTACTTTTACTACTCATTTCTGAAGTGCTACTAGACGTACACAGCGCTGTACATTTGAATATGAAGAGACAGAGCTTACAATCTAATTAGGACAAACAGGACAAACGTGTACTGTACAAACAGGACAAACATGTACTGTACAAACAGCTTGAAGGCTGAGAAGCCTGTGTAAAATAGTCCTGACAGCTTCCGTTTTCAAATGAGACCGACAAGGAGACTCCAGGAGAGTATCTGGCAACTTCCCTGCAAACTTGAAGGCGCTTTGCTTCTGCCTCCCTCCAAAAGAAATGTGCACCGTCTCATCGGGCCTTCCCTCCCTCTAGCTGTCCCGCCCTCCGCTGACACAACTTCCTATTTCCGCAAGGGCAGGACAGACAGAGTGAGAGAAGGTCCGATGAGACGGTCCACATTTCTTTTACGTGCAGGCGCGAGGCGCTGCGCCTCGCCTCGGATTCCGATATTTTTTTTTAAAGGTAGGGAGCTGGTTGCACGGAGGAGGGTAGGCACTGGGTCGGGAGGGGGGGTGTCATCGTGCTGCACCCGGGGGGGGGGGTGCAACAGCGAACCACCCCGCCCTGGGTGGCAGTGTGGAGAAAAATGAAGCTGGAATCACTAAAGGTATCAAACAGTAGTGAGAAGACTCAGTGCAGTGAGCCGAAAACCAGGAAAACTGGGCTAGACCCCCATTGCAATCCCTTGCAAACGCGGGCAAGGCACCCAACTCCCCACTGCCCCAGCTACAAACTCATGCCGAGATCCCAGTAGGGGCAGAACAGTACCTGGATATAAGAGAAGCCAACCACCTTGGTTGTACCCACAGAAAGGAGTAATATCAAATCCATGAGCTTCTTGTCTCTTAAGATTTGGCACATGAGAGTAGGTTTGCACTAGTAAGCTTTAACTTAGTGCCTATATGCCATGCTAGAAATGAGTACCAAATGCAACGCACCCTAAATTGAAGTACCACGGTACAGAATTGACCCCCCCCCCCTTTTTTTTTTTTTTTTTTTTTTTTTTTTTTTTTTTGAGTCAAAAGGGAGAAATAAGAAAGAGACTGAAGGGCTCACCTCCTTCCACCTGCTGGAGACTGAGAATACTGAATCTCACTCTTGCTGGCCAGGGCTCTTATTGGCTCTCACGAGAGTCAGGATTCTCGGTCTCCACCTGCTAGAACGAGTGCACAACCCATCAGTCACATTCTGGGCCAATCCGGAGGGACGCTAAGGAAACAAAAACACGGGCACTCACCAAGGCGACTTGGGCACTAACAAACGTCTCCCAGTGCAGGCCTGCTACCAAACAGGCTTAATTGGGCAGAAACTCACCCCGGTGGAAAACCATGTGTGCAGTTTCTGCTGCTCCCTGGCTCACTAAAGCGGTCATTTTTTATTTTTTTTTCATTGGTAAGGAAGAGGACAGCCAGGAAAAACCCGCAGGGAGGAATGGGGACAAGGGGTGAGGCAGAGAACTAGAGAGGTATGCCCCTGAGAATAGCTCCAAGTGGCCAAACACCCTAGACTTAACTGGCCAAAATTAGCCCAGGAGTAGCCCAGTCTCAAAAAATCCAGGAGCTGGTAAGAAGTCATCCACCACCTGGAGATTGAGATATACTGGCTGATGGAGGGGCTGGTCGTCCAGTATCACTCACTTCAGCTTGAAATCTCTATCTCCGTCTAGCAGCAGGTGGACACAACTCACCAGTTCCTGGATTCATCTGATGCCTGCGCTAAGGAATGATTCTACATGCTTAAGGTTCTTTTCTTTTCATCTATCTCCTCAAAAATACATCTCTTATTTGCCTGTGGAAAGTTGACAGATGCCCTTCGTACAGTTAAACAAAAATAGAACACATTTTACTAAGCCATAGTAGCGACTCCTGGCACAGCAAATGTGACGAAGCCCATTCAATTCCTATGGACTTCTTGACATTTGCCATGGATCGGAGGAGGGGTGCAACGGCGAACCGCCCCGCGTGGCAGCCCCCGTTGCTACGCCACTGCATACAACTTAAAAAAGTGGAAAAAAAATCCAAGTGCTCGTCCTTTTTTCTTTTACAAAACTATTAGTGGGATTTGAACCCGCCACCTCTGGATTACAAGACCGCTGCTCTAACCACTCGGCCACAACTGTACTTACTTGGATGTCCCTCCCTTACTTCCAGGTCTCTCAGCTGAGTGAAGCACGTCCAGAAAGGACGTTTTTATTATTCCGGGTGGGGGGGGGGGGGGAGGCCGCCCAAAATGGACGTTATTTTTTTTTTTTTGAAGTGAAGATTTATTTTTAAAAAATCAAACAGGCTCCGATGCTGCAGGCTCTTTTTTGGACATTCAACCCCGCAATAATAAAAACGTCCTTTTTGGCAGTGCTTCACTCAGCTAAGAGACCTGGAAGTAAGGGAGGGACATCCAAGTAAGTACAGTTGTGGCCGAGTGGTTAGAGCAGCGGTCTTGTAATCCAGAGGTGGCGGGTTCAAATCCCACTAATAGTTTTGTAAAAGAAAAAAGGACGAGCACTTGGATTTTTTTTTCCACTTTTTTAAGTTGTATGAAGTCTTTATTGAACATTTATCAATAAAGTGACGAGCACCTGGGCGGTTTTTCGGGTGTAGAACGACCATAATGGCCGTCCATGACGAGCACTTGGCCGTTTTAGCCCCCCAATTTTTTTTTTTTACATTTTAATAATTTTTCCAATCCCGTACAGACCTCTCGTTAGATTTTCCAGCGTTTTCCAGCGTTAAGGCAATCGGAAAAGGTTAGTGCATCTCATTACAATAGGGTTTCTACACGATTTACTTATCTGCATTCCGTTTTCGTTAGCTGCTACCGTCTTCTTAGTGCATGCCAGGGTTTACTACTTGCTCATTAATGGCTTGTTAAGAGCTCATTAAGTTTAGTGCATTTAGCACTGAGGCTGAATAATTGCTGTAATTCAGCACTCTTCAGTAGTGTTGGTAATTTCAGTCACTGGATTTTCACTTCTTTATACTGTTCTCTCTGTGGCTTATAGAATACACAGTCTAGGCTTCTCTCTGCAACTGCTTACCTGGCTGTTTCTGTCCTGGCTTTGTCATGTCCTGAATTGTTTGGACCTGAAACCCATTTGTTAGAGTTTTTTTGAGCGCATCTGAGTTTTAGAAAAGAAAATGCCCTCTAAAAGATGAATAACAGGAAACCCCTGGCTTGTTATTCATGCAAAAATATTATTGCCTTTTATTTAAAAAAAAAATGGAGCTGCATACAGCTCACAGAGAAACATTAAGTAAGTTATACATTCTGCAGTACAGAAGCCTTAATAGATCAAAACAGTTCAGTACTAACTAGGATCAACAGAGTCCAGAATATGTTTTTAACAGGTACAATTCTTATGCTACTAGTAAAAAGGGAAAATTAGGTTCTTACCGTGATAATTTTCTTTCCTTTAGTCATAGCAGATGCAGCTATTACAGATGGGTTGTGTCCATCAACCAGCAGAGGGAGATAGAGAGCACACTTTTTTCAGTGCCTCATACCAGCTTGCTCCACTGCCTCTCTTCAGTATTTGAAGCTTCCAAAGCAGTATGGCAAACCGCAATGGGAATAACATGAGCTTTCCTCACAGCGAACGATGGCCCTACAACAAAGGGCATTAACTCAGAATGGAGGGAATGAAACATCCTCCCGGAGGGCATAAACTCATCCTCCACTGAGACATAACTGGAGGGTATAAACTCATCCTCCCGGAGGGAATAAACTCATCCTCCCGGAGGGAATAAACTCATCCTCCAAAACATGAAACTGGAGGGAATTAAGTCATCCTCCTTTAATTGAACAAGAATCCTGAAGACTGTTTTCCGACTTTCTCCCAAGGACGGAATCTCCAGGAAACATGAACAGAACCTGAAATAGATTTACAGCAGATAGCAATCAGACAGGGAGGTATCATGGCTGCATCTGCTATGACTAAAGGAAAGAAAATTATCACGGTAAGAACCTAATTTTCCCTTCTTTGTCATCAAGCAGATGCAGCCATTACAGATGGGATGTATCAAAGCAATCCCTAAATAGGGTGGGAACAAGCCACACCACGCGCCAGCACTTGCGCTCCAAAATGTGTCTCCCTCCTGGCAGCCACATCCAGCCTGTAATGTCGGGCAAAAGAGCTTAGAAGCCCATGTTGCTGCACTACAAATCTCTTGAAGAGAGAGTGCTCCAGTTTCAGCCCAAGAAGAGGAAATTCCTCTAGTGGAATGCGCCTTAAAGGCATCAGGCGGAGGCCGGCCGGCAAGCAAATAAGCTGAAAAGATAGATTCTTTGAGCCAGCGGGCAATAGTGGCTTTAGACGCTGGAGACCCTCTGCGAGGACCTGATAGCAAAATAAACAGATAATCAGAGGTCCTGAAAGAGTTAGTAACTCGCAGATACTGCAGCAGAGTCCTGCGCACGTCCAACAGGTGCAATTGCCCAAAAGATTCTGGAAACTCCTTCTTGACAAAGGAGGGCAAGAAAATAGGTTGGTTTAGGTGAAACGCTGAAACCACCTTAGGCAAGAAGGAAGGCACGGTCCGAACCGTGACCCCAGACTCTGAAAATTGCAGAAAAGGGTCTCTACAGGACAGCGCCTGGTGCTCTGACACCTGTCTCGCCGAAGTAATGGTCACTAAAAAGATGGCCTTCAGTGTCAAATCTTTCTCTGAAGCACGCCAAAGCGGTTCAAAGGGAGCACCCTGAAGGGCTTTCAGCACTAGCCCCAGATTCCAAGCTGGACAAGGTGCACGCACGGGAGGACGGAGCCGAAGCACCCCTCTAAGAAACCGTGCCACATCTGGATGAGCAGCTAAAGACACGCCTTCAACCTTGCAACGCAGGGACGCCAAAGCTGCCACTTGCACCCGCAGGGAATTATAGGCCAAGCCTTTTTGTACACCATCCTGCAAAAAGTCCAGAATCGGCAAGACAGGAGCCCGCAGAGGGGTGATCTCTTTGGAAGCACACCAGACTTCAAACTGGCGCCAAATCCTGGCATAAGCCACTGAAGTGGAACGCTTGTGGGCTTGCAGGAGAGTGGTAATTACTTTATTGGAATAGCCTTTGTCTCTCAATTGCGCCTTCTCAATCGCCAGGCCATAAGACCAAATCGGCCGGCGTCCTCCATGGTCACCGGACCCTGTGACAACAGGTTGGGAACCAGAGGTAACTGAAGGGGATCCTCTACGAGCATCTGTCGGAGGTCCGCATACCAAGGACTCCTGGGCCAATCCGGGGCGACGAGAACCACTTCTCCTGGATGCAGCCGAATCCGCAGGACCACTTGCCCTATCAAGGGCCACAGAGGGAGCACATACAGTAGGCCCGGAGGCCAGGGTTGAGCCAAGGCATCCAACCCCGCCGAGCGAGGATCTCTCCGTCTGCTGAAAAAGCACGGGACTTTGGCATTGATGCTTGTCGCCATTAGATCCATCACAGGCTTGCCCCACTTGGCACATATCTGCAGGAATACTTCACCTGCAAGTTCCCACTCCGCTGGATCGATCTGATGCCTGCTTAGATAATCGGCTTGCACGTTGCTCTGACCTGCAATGTGAGCTCCCGACAGAAACTGTAGATGCAGCTCGGCCCAGTGGCAAATTTGTTCAGCCTGCGCGGCTAGAGCTCTGCACTGAGTGCCGCCTTGTTGATTTATGTAGGCCACGGCTGTCGTGTTGTCCGACATCACTCTGACAGCCAATCCTTCCAGGGTCACTTGAAAAGCCAGAAACGTCTGAAACACCGCTTTCAACTCTAGGCGGTTGATGGACCACTCCGACTCCTCGGGTGTCCATAGACCCTGGGCATGCTTCCCCTTGCAATGTGCGCCCCAGCCTTTCAGGCTGGCATCTGTCACCACTAGGCACCAATCGGGGAGCGCCAGGGGCATTCCTCGCCGCAGCATGCTGTCTGAGAGCCACCACTCTATATTGAGTTGGGCCTCAGGGAGCCAAGAGAGTCTGCATTGATAATCCTGAGATACTGGAGACCATCTTTGGAGTAGAGCATACTGTAGAGGTCTCAGGTGCGCTCTCGCCCAGGGCACCAGTTCCATGGTGGCCGTCATCAATCCAAGCAGCTGGACAATGTCCCAAGCTCGCGGGCGGGGCACCCTCAGGAGCAGACGGGCCTGATTCTGAAGCTTGCACCACCTTTGCTCGGGTAGGTACGCATACCCCGAGGCTGTGTCGAACCTAGCCCCCAAATATTCTAGAGACTGCAAGGGGGTCAGGTGACTTTTGGCCAAATTGACGACCCAGCCCAGAGATTGAAGTACTGAGACCACTCTGGCTGTGACATGCTGACTCTCTGCAGCAGAGTTTGCTCGAATGAGCCAGTCATCCAGGTACGGGTGAACCCGAATACCCTCTTGCCTTAGAAAGGCAGTTACTACCACCATAACCTTCGAAAAGGTGCGGGGAGCTGTGGCGAGGACAAAAGGCAAGGCCCGGAACTGGAAATGCTTTCCCATCACCGCAAACCTCAAACTTCTGGTGCGAGGGCCAAATTGGTATGTGCAAGTAAGCTTCTTTCAGGTCCAGAGACATGAGAAACTCTCCTGGCTGTTCCGCCACAATGACAGAGCACAGGGTTTCCATGTGAAAATGCCGCACTCTTAAGGACTTGTTTAGCTCTTTTAAGTCCAGGATCGGGCGAAAAGACCCGCCTTTTCGTGGCACCACAAAGTAAATGGAGTAGCGGCCTAGACCTTGTTCGGCGGGAGGCACCGGGGTCACAGCCCCTATCTGGCACAGACTATGCAAAGTCTCCTCTACCGCCGCCCGTTTGGCGGCAGAACTCCACAAACACGTCTCTCACAGGAGCATCGAATTCTATTCGGTATCAGTCTCTGATCAGGTCCAAGACCCACCGATCTGCGGAGATTTTGGCCCACTCCTCGAAAAAGAGGGAAAGTCTTCCTCCAATGACAGGAAACGAGGAGGGGGCCGGCGCACCGTCATTGAGAGGGTCGCCCCTGAACTCCTGGCAGCTGCGGAACGTTTGTCCGAGCAAAAGGAGTTTCTCTGCTGAAAGCGGGCACGAGAAGTGAACCCAGCAGAACGCCCCAGGCGGTACCTTCTAGCTTCAAGGAAGCGAGGTCTGTAAGAGAAGCGGACCGCCTGACCCTTAGAGGAAGGCTTCAGCCTATCTTCGGGCAAGCGCTGAGGTTTGGAATCCCCCAGGTCTTTAACAATGTTTTCCAGCTCCTCACCAAACAGAAGGCCTTGAAAGGGCAACATCACCAACCTTTGCTTAGAGGCCATGTCCGCCGCCCAATGCCGTAGCTAAAGAAGACGGCGAGCCGCCACTGCTACTGCCATGTATTTAGCCGAAGCTCTGACAATATCATAAAGGGCGTCAGCAAGAAAGGACAAGGCCGACTCCATCCGCGGAGCCACATCTGAAAAGGGCTCCGCTCCATCACCGGGCTGTTCCACTGCCTGTTGCAACCAAGCCAGGCAGGCTCTAGCAGCATAACAACTGCATGCAGACGCCCGAATAGTGGGACCTGCAATTTCAATGGACCGTTTAAGTGCTAATTCCAGTCTACGGTCTTGAATATCCTTCAGGGCAACACCTCCTTCAACAGGGAGGGTAGTTCTCTTTGTCACAGCTGTGACTAGGGCATCCACTTTAGGCATAGCAAAGCGAGCCATATGCTCCTCACTCAGAGGGTATAATTGCCCCATAGCCCTGGAAACTTTCAAAGGTCCCTCGGGGTCAGCCCATTGAGCTGAAATAAGCTCTTGGATGGAGTCATGCAAAGGAAAGGCTCAAGCAGGCTTTTTGGTACTAGCCATCCTAGGATTCACAGAGGAGGCTGTGCCACTGGCAGGGTCCTCAATAGAGAGAGCCTGCAGGGCATCAGAAATAAGCGCTGGCAGCTCATCACGGTGGAAAATCCTCACCGCGGAGGGATCGTCCAGATCCTGAGTCACTTCTGCACCAGACTCTGGCTCCTCAGACCATGAAGGCCTGCCAGAGTCCTCCGAATCCTCGCAGCCCGCCCACGGGGGGGGGGGAAAATGGAGGTGCAGCACTCTCTGAAGGAGAATGAGCCCTTCTGCGCTTCATATTCTGCCAATTATCAGGGAATAACGCCTCAGAGGTCATACCCAGGCTAGAATCCACTGGGGGGGGGGGGGGGGATTAGAAGAGGCCCCTGCAGGGCTTTGTGGGAGAGCTCTTTTAAGCATGTATGCTTTATGCATTAATATGACAAAATCAGGGGAGAAAAACTCACCCTGGATCTCTGCCGGGGCTAGTATTTCTCATATCAGCCTCACTCCGAGGCCTCCCCCCGGGCTCAGGACTCTCCGTCTCAGCGGAGGTCGCGCCATGTGGTAAATTCAAAATGGCGTCCGCTGCCAGCTCAGAGCGCAAAGAATCGTCGCTCGCCATGCTCGGGCCGGTTCTAACGTCTGTAAAGCACGATTTACAGAGCCCCGCTGCTGATCTGCGCTTGCCACACTTGGAACAGCGCTTTACTGTCTCCGCAGCCATCGCCGAAAACGGCGGTAAAATTCAAAATGGCGGTTCGCGCCAAATCGCCCCAATCGCGGGCCCACCCTGGAGGAGTCAGAAAACACTCTTACCTCACTGGACCGAGTATCACAGCTCCGGTCCCACAGAAAAAGGCAAGGAAAAACATCTGTTCCTTTTTTTTTTTTTTTTAACGCTGTGAAGAAAGCAGAGGTAAATAGAACTCCGGAGGCTCAGGTGAGTGGGAAAGGCAGGGAAAGGGCGAACCTATGTGCCTGCATCCACTGTTGGTGGGGAAGGACAGGGAAAGTTAAGCAATGTGTCCACATCCACGGAGGTATGGGTAAGGCAGGGAAAGGGCGAACCTATGTGCCTTTAAAGTGAAGCTGCTATAGCCTCCAACACCCCTGCTAACAACTGGCAAAAGCACAGGAGCAACCTCCAGGCAGATTTTAGATGGAGCTCGAAGAAGCTGCAGCCACTCTGCTAGGGGAGATAGAGAATACTGAAGAGAGGCAGTGGAGCAAGCTGGTATGAGGCACTGAAAAAAGTGTGCTCTCTATCTCCCTCTGCTGGTTGATGGACACAACCCATCTGTAATGGCTGCATCTGCTTGATGACAAGGAAAGGCCCGTTTCGGTGAGAAATGAAACGGGTGCTAGCAAGGTTTTCCTTTGAGTGTGTATGTTTGACAGAGTGTGTTTGACAGTGACTGTGTGCGAGAGAGAAAGTGACTGTGAGATTGTATGTGTGTGTGAGACTGTGTGTGTGAGAGAGACAGACAGAATGTGACAGTGTGTGTGTGTGTGTGTGAGAGAGAAAGACAGAATGTCGACTGATTGTGTGAGTGTCACAGTCAGAGAGACACAGCGTGGCTGTGTGTGAGAGAGTTTTGCTGTGTGTGTGAGATACCGACAGAGTGTGTGTGTCAGAGAATGTGTCTGTGAGACAGAGAGAGGTAGGGTTGCGGGGTAGGCAGTTTTTGAGGAGGGGGGGGGGGGGCGACGTGCACAGAGAGGGATCAGTGGGGCCAGTCAGGTGGGGAGGGTAGCAGCATGGGTGTAGGCATTTCAAGGAAGTTTATGTGCGTATGTGACTGACATTGTGTGTGTGTGTGCGCAACAGAGGGGTAGGCGCGGGCTTGGCGATTTGGGAGGGGGGGTGGGTCAACATGCACGGAGGGGGATCTGCAGGGCCAGACTTCGAGGGGGGAGTGTGAGAGATGGAGTGTGTGTGTTTAACACCGTAGCTGTGTGTGAGTGTGTGTGAGAGAGAGAGAGAGTTTTCTGAATTCTTTACCTTCATATGGAAACATTAAACATTTCATGTCCTATTCTTTTTCTGCCTCCCTGTTGAGTTTTTGTTTGATTAAAAATATGTCTTAGTTTGCAAATAAAAACTATACACAATGTTCAGCCAAATACATTTCCAAGCAGTTTAAAAACAATTATTATTAATTTTTTTTTTCTGGAGGTGAAAGTGCTCTTTAATCCTAAGCATTCATAGTATTGTTACTGGTACCATATCATGCCATAATAATTAGATACAACAGATGTTTTGACCTTCTTTGGGCTGTAATCTCATACCACAACAGAATTAAATTTCACTGATCAGGGCACAAAATGCCAAACTTTCTCCCCATACCCCATCCTGCAGATATTTTGTTGAATGAAATCATAGAAGAAAAAAAGTTCCATTACTTTGAAGAAGCTACATTTGCTGAGTAGAGTTTACGTTGCAAGTGTTGTTTTCTTCGTCATCATCCTGAGTCCTCAATGTATAAATTGTGCCTTTTTGTTTTGAACTCATCGCCACCTTTCTGACTGACACTGGAAACTGGTTAGTAAAAGATTGAATTCTGGCTATTGCACTTCTTTCCTTCAGAGCAGCTTCTTTCCTAGCTTCTATTTTAATCTGTTGTCACAAAGGGGGAGCGGCGGGGCCAGTCAGGGGTGGGGAGGGGCACTCGACATATTGGGCCAAAGCAAAGATTAAGGCAACCTATCCTTCAGATAGGAGCAGGAAAGAGTGAATCTTCCGTTTAAGTGAATCCACAGTCCAGAGCAGTAAGAGGTGGAGGATTTTCTTTCGTGGTTGCGGGGGTGAGGGGGGGTGGAAGTGGTGTGTTTGGGGGAGCGGGGGAATTAACCTGTTGTCTCAGAGAAAGTGCTGATACTTTACCGGCACTGCTCTTCTCCTTTGGCGCCCTTGGCAGTTTCTTTTTTTTTTAATACTTTTTTGTTGACATTGACTCGTGCTGCTGTGCTGTGATTGGGCACAGTCATTTGAGACGTCATCATGTCAGCAGATGGATATATGGAGCACGAATGCTTCAAGGTGTTTGTCCACGCTGCCAGCTTCAGAACGTTGGAGGTGGGTTTTTTATTATATAGGATGCTATTGCCCCACAGAAGCTGGCTCAAACTGGTCTGAAAAAGCAGTGGGCCAAAGAAAGGGAAGAAAAAAAAAAGAACGAATATACACACAAACACATACTGAGTTACATTAAATGCTTCAGAGCAATGTCTCATAGAAGGATCATATTTTGGCAATGAAAATTAACTCTCAAGGTGCACAAAAGAGTGATGAATAAAGAAAGTTAAGCACAGAACACTTCCTGTACTAAAACTCATGAAATGTGTTAAAATAAAGGCATCATTTTTCTCCAATGTTCTATTTACCAAGTTTGCAAATCTTAAAAACCCTACTAACTTACAAAAACAAGTTGTACTAGAACCACTTTCGAAAACCCTATCTAAATAGGAGCCAAAGAATTGAGGCGGTGCAAAGAAAAGCTACGAGAATGGTATGGGATTTGCGTTACAAGACGTATGAAGAGAGACTTACTGACCTGAACATGTATACCCTGGTTGAAAGGAGAAACAGGGCTGATATGATACAGACATTCAAATATTTGAAAGGTATTAATCTGCAAACGAACCTTTTCCGGAGATGGGAAGGCGGTAGAACTAGAGGGCATGAAATGAGATTGAAAGGGGGCAGACTCAAGAAAAATGTCAGGAAGTATTTTTTCACGGAGAGAGTGGTAGATGCTTGGAATGCCCTCCCGCGGGAGGTGGTGGAAATGAAAACGGTAATGTAGTTCAAACATGCGTAGGCTGCGTAACCCTGGCAGCGCTATAGAAATGCTAAGTAGTAGTAGTAAACATAGAGGAATCCTGTTCAGAAGGAATGGATCCTCAGAAGCTTAGCCGAGATTGGGTGGCAGAGCCGGTGGTGGGAGGCGGGGCTAGTGCTGGGCAGACTTCTATGGTCTGTGCCCTGAAAATGACAGATACAAATCAAGGTAAAGTATGCACAGAAAGTAGCACATATGAGTTTATCTTGTTGGGCAGACTGGATGGACCGTGCAAGTCTTTTTCTGCCATCATCTACTATGTTAACTATCTAAAATTTCTATGGACAAAAATAAACACATGAGTATCTATTACAAAAAAAGTCAAATGACTAAAAAGAGAATATATCAGAGAAAGCCTAACACAAGCTACCACTATAAGACATCAAGAATTTATGGCTATTCTAATTTTAACAAAGGAAAATGACAGAACCAATTTCCTTCTCTTTTGCTTCCTGACATCTGGCCTTTCTCTATTGTTTGTTAAAGCTGCCAGTATCCTGAGTTATGTATACTGAATTCACTGTTGTAGTAACTCACCCTGTGAAGAGTCACTGTGTGTTGTTCCCATATCGCCGTTTCCTCCATTACTGTGCTCTAATAAAATATGGAAAAAAATCTAATTAGTACATATTTTATATTCAGAGACGTTTTTAAATTCAAATGAAAACATAAGACCTTATAACAAGAATAGCAAAGTAATACATACAATCTCATGTTAATAGGCTTGATACGACTGTGCTAGGTTCAGGGACAAAGGTTATGTTTAGAGACAGGAAACCTTACAGACAAAACTTTCTTCCGCAATTAAGCAGGTTTGAAAGCTGCACTAAACCAATATAACCTTACTATAATGAATCTAGTCAGAAGGAATGTTTCCTAAAACATCCTGTGAAATTCCCATTTCTCCTAAAGTATTCAAATGTCATTGAAAGCTCTGATGGATCTCAATGGCTAAGGTTTTTTAGACCCGCAAAAGAACAGGGATATCCATAGACATCTTTCTACCAAAGACTAGTAGGTAACCTTTACCTTCTAAGCCTCAAAGGTAAGGTACAAACATTTAAAATAAACTACAGTAATGAATTATGAAGCATCACAGTACCTAATTTATAGCAGCAGCCCAAGGACAGATTCTGCAGCAGTTTCTGAAAGCAGTTCTACAACACATATGCATGTACTACATTTTTTTTAACTTTAAAGGCCATTTTCTGACATCTGTGTCCTCTTATCCTCTCATTCTTGGCAACTCCACACGCTTCTGTGCCAGCTTGAGATAGAGCTCAAGCCACCTCCTTCCATCGCTGCCTGAAGTTGGTACCTTCAACTGCATGACACACAGTAGTTCCTCTATATGTTTAAAGTAGGACAGTCGGAGTCTAGAAACAGAGGGGAAAGCTGCAGCTTCAAGCACCGTATTGCTGTGTTCTCCCCAAAACACTTATAATTCAAAATTGGGATTGGGAGAGTTGCACAGGAAGGGCTGAATTGCACGACCCTTCCTGTGGCACTGTAGGAGACCGGAGGGTCTGGTCATAACATTTCTCTACAAATTCATCTTCCCTCATCTTTTCAAGCTGAGGTTTTACATCAACATGTACTAATTTTGGCTAATAAATGGGCCAATTACCGCAAAATATGGCATGCTGTACTCAGCAATATTAATAGTACACATTATAAGTGGCTTCCTTGTTTAGGATCTTAAACAGAGCTCCACCTACCAACAGGCTGCAACAGAAAGTCACTGCCACTTGTTTGTCCTTAAGAAATTTCTGTGTTCAAGGTAAATTTAGTCTCTTGGTGCTCAATATACAATTGCACAGAAATTTCAAGAAAAAGGCTGCTCCTGCAATTACATATGGTATATCGGGTTGCAGCACTTGGAAGGAACATCTGAGATGTACAATCATTTTGCCACTGAGCCTAACTACTCCAGTGGCACACTGGTTCCTTGCAGGTCTTCAGCAATTTGATGGCCTCCCAGAAACACTATAAGTATTCTTGTCCTTGTCTTCACCATTGCTCTGGGTCTTGTCTGTAAGCCTCTCTCTCACAGGAAGGGCCTTTCCCTGCAACTTAGAACAAGCTGAGACATTCAGATCTTTCCTCTGCACTTTAAGGAAAAATGTTGCTTTTTGTATAAAGCTCAGACCGGAGATAATTCTGTGGCTGAGCCTCTACTGCCTAACTCTCCAATTATTACTGTCTGTTGGAAGAACTCATGGAGGACAGAGTCCCTTCCTACGGATACACCAGAGGACGGCTTGGTTGATGGTTTGAAAGAAATCATGCCAATGAATTTCTCTGAAGGACACTGGTGATCTAGTCTGCAGCTTATTGTACAGCATCTTCCATACTGCTTACCTCTTCTCTCAAAGAACTATTAGGTTATCTAAGTACCATTAACTCATGCTGAAAAAGGTGACTTTTTTGTTTGTTTGTTTTGATACCTAACTTCTGCATTCAATAAAGATAAGCAGTCAACGCTATGACCAAAATGTGCAACTAAAACATCCTAACATCCTTAAAACAGTAAAACGCTTCAAGCAACAAGTGTTATATCCCAACTTCTGGATATTTTAAAAATAGTATAAACCTCTCGCCTCCCCACCCCCACTCTCAATCCCCCGAGACTGCATTATATGTTAAAAAGGGACTTCTAAAAATTCTTAAAATTCCAAGTTTAAAGGGGAAAAGGATACGACTGGAGTTTACTGGCCAGAATGAACAGATGTAGAAATGTTAGCAGAAATTAGGGAGGCTAACAAACTGTGGAATACAATAATAATGAGTGATTTCAATTACCCCAATATTGACTGGATAAATTTAACATTGGGGAATGCTAGAGAGGTAAATTTCCTAGACTAAATCAAGGACTTTTATGGAGCAGCTGGTAGCAGGAACCAACAAGAGGGGGAGAAATTCTAGACCTAGTCTTAATAAAGTGCATGATCTGGTGCAGGAGGTAACACTGCTGGGGTCACTTGATAACAGTGATCATCACAATCAGATTTGATTTAATAACCAGGTTTTTAAGTACACAGGAAATCCAATACGCATTTAACTTAACTTTTAAAAAAGGAGACTCTCTCTACCTACCTATCACTTTTGTTATTCTGTTATATATTTTTATTTTCTCATCAATATCCTGTAATCCCTATTACTATGTAAGCCGCATTGAACCTGCTTTGAGTGGGAAAGCGCGGGATACAAATGTAATAATAATAATAATAATAATCATAAAAATGAGGAAAATGGTTAAACAAAACACCTTAGAAGAGCAGCTGTAGAGGCCGACCAAAACTGCTTTTTTTCAGTTTTCACTGAAACTGCAGCTGAAACTTATCTGGTTTTGGTAAAACCAAAAGCAAAAACTAATTAAGAATCGTCTATGAAAGGAACTTTGTGAGAATGTGTAAAAAAATAATGACTACCAGCATTTCTTACCCAAACTGTATATAAGTAACAAGAGAAAGTAGCACTGAGATGTATCCTGTTTTGTATTTAGTTATAAAACTGATTAAGGACAAACATGACAAATTCTTACTAAAATAGGGTAAAGGAGTCCAGTCATTGGTCTATACTACAGACATTATATCAACCTGATGCACAATCCAGAATAAAAAAAAGCCCATTGATGTTACTTAATGTAAGGACTATATTGCTCTGAAAAATTACAAATCAAGAGCAATACACTTCTCAAATTCTTTTCTAATTTACTGTATACTGAACAATTACTAATTAATGTTAATCTTTTGATAACATACTGTTAAATGTAAACCGCTTAGAACTTATTGGTAAAGCAGGTTATAAATGTCAAATTAAAATATATACTTCATTTCATTGTAATATTTCCCTACTATAAGCTAAGCAGTACTTGTGCTTGAAAACAAATCACTGCAGGTTCCTCTCTCATATAACAGTTTCTGCAAGACAAGTTTGATTAAAACACTGCATCTTCATCGTACCCAATCGAGCCTTGAAATTCTTTAGAACCACCCAAACAGTATCCAAACTAGAATATATATAATAAACAGACTATATTTTTACCTCCAAGAAAAATAGCCTCTGCACACATGGACCTCAGCTAATGAAAACAAAGCAAAAGCCACAATGTTTTTACAGTGGCTGACTTTGCGCCACATTTGGAATGACAGCTGATGTCGTATCTCCACAGTGAAGCTAATTCCTAAGAAGCCTATCATCCCAAATTTACTTCCTGCTAAACTTTTGTATCAAAAGCATTTACCATATAAACTACTATGTAAAATCATAACTGCATTACTAACAATCACATCACACACATACAAAAGGAAATGCCAGTAGCCCCACAAACACACACAATTATCTTACAATCCCTGGTGGTCTAGTGGTGTAGTGAGGGCAGGAATTATCCCCAGTCGTTTTTGCCCATGTCAACTCTTATCAAAATGACTGCCATGACCACTTGAAGGGAGTTTGACTCATAGAGGACTTCAAGTGAACAGAACAGAGGACTCAAAGCCACTTGGCACAAGCAGGAATTGTCCCCTATATGTGCCTTGGCTATCCAGTTCATTGAATGCTGCTGCAGCAACCTGGTACCTCCCTTGAATTGAGTGAGAGACCCAATCATTTGCACACTGAATAGCTTGCTGAAGCTTGGGGCCAAGGAGGAAGGGTAGCATTTCAGAACTCGCCCACCACACCAACTATGAATAGGTAGCTGCCCTGAGGATTCCCTTGGCTGTCTTATCTCCATTGAGCCTTATCTCCATTGAGGAAAGGTCTCTCAATGTTTCATTCAGAAATAGATCTGAATCAAAACAGCCACCACTCTTCAGTTTTTTTTTCAGCCTTAATGTGCTGAACAATTTTTCTGTAGAGGTGATTTGGAATATGGTAACACAGCTTGGTCAAACTCTATCAATGCTGTTTAATTGTCTGAATCCTCCAAGAGCATGTTTATTACGCACTTAATATACCACTCAGGAGAAGGACTAATAAGGAAAAGGAAAAAGAATTATAAGAAATGAAGAGTAAAATTCTGGAAGATAAGTACAAAATTTACAATCAGTAATTGAAGATTCTAAGGTACCTATATCTTCAATACAAGAAATGAATAAAGTTTTGATAACTGCAGTTTTAAAAATGTTGCAGAGATTCTTGAGATTTCAGATTCTGAACTGAAAGGACTGATGAATCAGATAGTAACTGCTGCCTTAAAGACCAATACAGACCTGGGTCCACATGCACAAAACCTAACGAGCCAGCAACATGGTTTTTATACTAGTTCTGGCCGGTTTAGTGAGCAAGGAGTAAAATGAGACATGCACAAAAGGGGCTCTCCAAGCTCTTTACCTATCAAAGTAGCAGCTAACGAAAACAGAATGCAAAGCTATTATAATGAGCTAATTACTATAGAAATGTGCATGCAAGGCGATGTACAGCCGTTTTCTGACCCGATGCACAGCAGCAGTCCCTAACTTTACCGTGGAAAAGTTAATGGGTGGTCAGGAGCTATCGGTACTGCATATGACAGCCGAAACAGTAGAGAGACGGGGTGGAGGGAACCAAAAGAGCTCCCGCAACAAGATTGTACACTTCCAAGCAGTGAGGGAGATGTAAACAATGTCGGTTAGATAATATTCTGACTGCTTCATGGAAGGATATACACTTCTCTACAAAAGGCACTTTTTTCATGAATCACGCAACATAAAGAAAAAAAGCCTAAATAACTTTATAGCAAAACACTTTATAGCATATAATCACATTGCTTTAAAAACTACAACTTTCACTACCTATTGGGTAAAAGAGCTGCAGCTCACTGCAAAGAAGGTCCATTTATAGTTTTATTTTTCAATACTATTTGAATCAGTTCTAGTCTATGGTTTTTTGTATATCCACTGTTTCTCTTAGACTATTATTTGCACACGGTACATTTTAGTCATCACTTTTTTTAATTAATAAGTACCTACCTTCCTTTTTTTTTCCATTTTTTGACATCAGCTGTTCTTTTTGGCATGCAGGATGGCTATAATTGTCTTCTTGTGCTGCTGCTGCCCTGTCCTGCCTCCTGGCAATGAAGCAGGGGTGGCAGGCGAGAGAGCAGAAGCCCAGAGCACAAGTGAGAACCTGGGGGTGGGGGTGGGGGCTTCAGTCTTGAGAAGCAAGTTTTCTTCATTTGAGTTTCGGGATCTGCCATCCCCCTCCCCACAGGAGACGGACGGCAGCCCTGCCCCCTTGGCTGGAGAGTGCAGGCTCCCAGCATTAGCTTGTCTGTATGTATGAGAGCTGTCTGTAGCAGCCATGCTTAGCTCGCCGACTAGCTTCCTCCATATCACATGCAAATGAGCTGGGTCGCAAAAGCAACAAGCAGCTCATTTGCATGAGATTCTCTTTAAGAATCCCTCTATTTCAAAATCGGTAATTTTTACCAATTTGGAAATACAAACAGATTAACGGGGACCTCTGTGCATCTGGGCCCTGGTTCTGTGACTTTTCTTCAAGTATAAAGAAACATTATGAATAGTTTGGCGGGAGAACTGAATGTTGGCGGGGGGTTTTTTTGCCCAATGTTTATTTTATTTTCTAGCCTGTCTGAAATAATATCCATTCTACTAAACGGAGTATTGCACTACTTTACTGAATCCTCATATTGTCCATCCTATGAGATTGAGGTGATTTTGTTATCTAGTTATTTATTAAGACACCACTTGATCCATGAAGCAGGCCTTCTGGCCAAAACACAGTCCATGTCGGGTCCATTGAGTTCTCAATAAAGGATCTCCTGCCATCCATCCTTCACTCTTTTGTTACACTATACTGCGGAGTGTGGACTCTTTCCCTTTGTGTTTAGTAGAGAGGTGTGGTAGCCGTGTTAGTCCACTCTTAAGGAATCATTCACATGCCCATCTTCCAATGTGGTATATATCATTCAGTGTAAAAAATGTAACGAAGGATGCTATATTGGAGAAACAGGCCAGATGCTTAAGACAAGATTCAATCTGCACAGACATCACATGAAGATAGCCGGTGCCAGTCAGGTTCCCACCCCGGTGGGCCAGCATTTTACAAGACCAGGACACTGCACCAGTGATTTCATAGTTAGAATTCTGAAAGGTAACTTTAAAACAATACAGGAACGTAAGACCTTTGAAGTCAGAATGATTGAATATTTTGACACCCAACAGACAGGACTTAACAAGGATCTGGGTTTTCTAGCCCATTATAAACCATAAAATTGTATTTCTCTGTTTACCACCCTCCTCTCACCTACCCACACCCATCCTATTAGAATATCAATGAAATACTTTGATGTCCCTATGCATACCTCCTACCCACCGCCACCCTCCCACCCTGTCAGACTGTCAAAGTAATGCTTGGATGTCTCACTCATATTTACTATCCGCTACCACATTTGCTTATTTCCGATCCGACGAAGAAGGGCAACCTTCGAAAGCTAATCAAGAAATGTATTAAGTTATGTCCAATAAGAAAGGTATCATCTTATTTTCTTTTCCATGTTTTATTTTGTTTGATTTCTATTGATAACCTTTGTGTTTACAAACAGAAAAGTCAGGAATTATCCTGATGTTTCAAGCAACACCCAAAAACTTTTGCTGAGACTAGGAGTCCTTCAATTAGAGGTCCTTAAAATTTCCAAGTAAATGTGTCATTAAGTATAAGCTGGGTAAATATGTTTTTTCACCCTACACAACTGACATCCTTTTTGGCTGCAAGTAAGATAGCTGGAGCTGAAACTGAAGTTCCAGTTAAAACCAGTATAAAACTTCCACCTCAATCCCTTGAGATTGCATTATATGTTAAACAGGGTCTTCTTGAATCTAATAGACAAAGTTCTGCAAGAAAAAAAATATATCTTGGAATCCTTATGGTTAAAAATCAACATCAGTTAGTTCTTCGGGTGCAGTACTATTTACTTGGAGTTTTGTGCACTTAGGGGGTCTTTTACTAAAGGTTAGCTCAAGTTATTTGCAGCAAGGCCCATACTGCAGTTAACTCAAGCTAATCTTTAGTAAAAGACTCCCTTATACTGCTTTTCTTTCCCTACTATTTTGAAATAATTACCTAAATCATGTAACTGTCTTTACCCCCACTATAGTGGGCTTATGGGATTAAGAAACTGAGGTTAGCTTTATTTTTTATTTTCATTTTTATGAATCTGGAGTAATCTTTTCTGTACAAGCAGTATATGCTTGGTTATTATGTTTATAATCATTCTATATTCTATAAAAATTAAATGTTAAAAAAGGAACTACAGAGAAAAGTGACAAAAATGAAACAGGGGATGGGATTTCTCCTCCTATGAGGAAAAGCTAAAGAGGCTACAGCTCTTCAGCTTGGAGAAGAAAAAAGGCTCAGGAGTGGAGTGGATTGCTTTTATTCATTCTAAAAACACAAGGACTTGAGGGAATGCTATGAAGCTACTATGTAGTACATTTAAAATCTGATAACATTTCTTCACTCAATGTGTAATTAAACTCTGGAATTTGTTGCCAGAGAATGTGGTAAAAGCAGTTAGCTTATCAGGGTTAATAAAGGTTTAGATCATTTACTAAAAGAAAGTCCATAAGGAATTATTATTAAGATGGACTTGGGAAAATCCACTGGTTATTTCTTGCATAAGCAGCATGAAATCTGTTTTAATCTTTTGGGATCTTGCTAGGTACTTGCACCTGGATTGGCCACTGTTGGAAACAGGATACTGGGCTTGATAGACCTTCGGTCTATCCAAGCGTGACAATGATTATGTTCTTATGCCTGCACTGGATCTCCTGTTCGGCTACTGCTGGATACCTCTGGGATCAGCTCTTCCAGAACCTCCTTTGGGCGCCGCTTTATAGAATACCCTTGTATTATAAATCATTCTAATAGGTTGTTAAGCAGAGCAGAGAGCATTCAGGAAACACAAAAATCTTCAGCCAATGCCTCCTTCTCCTAACCAAATTCAAACATCTAATCCAGCACCTACTTATTTCATACAGCAGGGAGGAAGAACTTCTTACAGGATACTGATTTTTATCTGGAATACTATAAGAAAGTCAACCTCATATAAAAACAAAGAAAAAGGAGCACAGATAATTCAATCTCGGTAGCAATAAAGGGCTAGCAGCACAAGGAATAAAATAAATCTTTATTACATTGGAAAATATAAAATCTACAAATTGTATCCACAATTCCAGGAATAACATGTATAGAATGTTTGTACGTTTGGGAAGCTTGCCAGGTGCCCTTGGCCTGGATTGGCCGCTGTCGTGGACAGGATGCTGGGCTCGATGGACCCTTGGTCTTTTCCCAGTATGGCATTACTTATGTACTTATGTATGTATGATTATATCACATAGATCTAAATTATATCAGAAGAGACATGTTCTGGCAAATGCCTGCATCAGGGGTATATGAATATAAACAAAGTCACAATTATTGCCATTTTTTTAAATGACGTTTATCACTCAACAAAAGGTTTCTGAACCTGTAAAAGGGATGAATAAAGGCAAACCTACAAACCAAAGAATAGATAAGAAAAAATAAAAAGGAAAGAAAAAAATCCAGAAAGCTTACCCAGGCAAGGGTGGAGACTCTACCATCACAAAAAGGCACCTGGACTCAAGGGTGCAATATACTTAACACCTACAAAATAAAAAACAGTTGAAGCTGAACCTAACCATTGTGATTTACAAAATCTTACAAAAATAATCTAGTATAAATGAAAGTTAAACCAAAACATCAATTTAAAAATATGAAACTGTACTTGCCCTGTAGGGGCAGAGTGCAAACAGCCCTTAAACTCTAATCCACTCTTCCATAACAACCAGCCACAAGCTGAAGGTGAGTGGCACAACAGAGTGAGCAGTAGTAAGATCAACCATCCACACTGATAAGGGGCCTTTCAACTAAGCTACATTTTAAAAAAAACTAGTGCTGATTTTACTGCACGTTAAATGTTTAAGTGCACACCCATGCTAACATCTAACACGGTATAATACCTGCACTAGCTGCTTAAACGCAGAAATAGCAGTGCATGTGCAATGTGGAGAAGTGGTAGCTAACATGAAGAGCAGTATTGTGTGCTAGCTGACATGACTGCTGAGAGGAAAGCTGCACTTAACGCAACCTCAAAAGGCGGCCATAAGTGCAGCCACACTATCAGCAATTTGGTAGAACGACCAGTCTAGAGGAACTACAGTGGCAGACATCACAAACACCTTCTGCCCCCCTCCCAGACATCTTAGACCCTGCTCCCATCTGATCCCTGTCTGCAAACTGGACCCTTCCCCAAGAACACGCCCTTACACCACCAACCCCCCCCCCCCCCCCCAAGACCTACCTGGGGGCCACCACAGACAGCCCAGTGGGCCAAGACGAGAGTGAATCCCCTCCACTCCCACCCAGGTATGTGCTGGGATTCAAAATGATACCAATATTCCCTACTGGTAGTTTCTTTCTATGAAATCAGAAACTCTGCTTATATGAAATAATGTCCCCTTAGTACCATCAGATTACTACTCAGGGGCATCGACACCATTTTGGATCCCAGCGCAGACCTGGGTGGGAGCAGGAGGTAGTCACTCCTGCTAAGGCCCACTGGAACACCAACAGGGACCTCAGGTAGATTCTGGGACGGGAACTGGGGAGAAGGTATGGCTCTGGGAGGAAAAGAATTTGTTGACAGGAAACAGAATCAAAGGGGTATGTTATGTTGGAGGGAGGTACAGTGGCAGCAGTGACTATATTTTGGAGTGAGCCAGCACTATATGTGACATTGTGCCCATGCAGTAGATGCACGGCAGATGCTGGACACTTGGGTTTACGTTTGTGCCTGTGCCTAAACACAGCACCCCCCCCCCCCCCCAAAAAAAAAAAAAAAAAAAACCCCTTACTGAACTTTAGCAGAAGGGCCTTTACAAATAAATTTTAAAACGTTATCCATAAACAAAGAATATGCTGAGAAAAAAGCAGAAACAAAAAGCAAAGGGGGCAATTCTATAATCGGACACAAGAAGTTAGGCACCAAGATGTAGCACACTGAACGCTAAACCTATAACAGCATCTTGGAACCTAGCTTCTAAGCGTGTAGAATACTACATTTAGGCATGCCCACATATGCCATGTCAACAGCAGGCATAAATGAGCACACTTGTGTGCTACAAACCCCCAGATTCTGTATAGGTCACCCAAATTTGGGTGTGAATCCTAGATATGCATGTAAACTAATTAGGTGCTGTCAATTATTGCAGTTAAACAATTGTCAGGACGAGTTAGGCGTGGTCCACCTTACACCCTATTCTATGACATATCCATTTAAATTTCATAGCGCAGAACTCCAAAAGGGAGTGGCCTTGAGACAGTCAGGGGCGTTCCCAGAAATTAGGCACAATGTTATAAAATGTCTGCATTTGTGCGCCAGCATATACACCAGCCTTTGGCAGGTGTAAATGCTTGTGACTTTAGTTAGTTGCAAAATGCACACCAACCTAGTCTATATATCAGAGGTGTAGCCAGGTTTTGACATCATGGGGAGCAGATTTTCATAAAACAGGCACTAGTTGGTGTCAGCTAGACAGAAGGCCTGTGTTGTTCTCAGATGCAGTGGCTGCGGCGGGCAGTAATAATTAATACAGTCTGCCTCTGTTGTGTTCTGCCTACAAGGAAGTTACATCAAGAGACAGGATGCAGAAAAGGTCCCTGGACTGGTCAAAGCAGGCAACCTATCTTCTTAACTACAAGTAGAAATATTCAAATTATGACCATCACCTCAGGAACAGCACACACATTCATTCCACTGCTAGATACTTTGTTTAAATCAGATGAGCTTTTGTTTGTGTGGTGACTCTACAGGATGTGGAGACCACTAGTCCTGAGCATTTTTATTTTGGGTGCCAAGGGCCACCAAAGGCAGCCCACTTTCAAATAGGGCCACTTTGTGAAATAACACAAAACCCTGCAAAATGACACCCTAGTCATGCATCCAAAGTTTATAAAAACCTTTCAAGAAAGTCAGTTAATCGTTTAACTTATTAGTGGAACACAACCACAGAGGTATGGTATGGTCACATTTTCATTATGGTAATACCAGAGCCCAACTAAGGAACAGGTTATTTTGAGTTAGTTCAGAAATTATAGCCATAAGTAAAGATAGTTATTCAAATATTATCACATGCACACACCAAAATAGGCATCTATTCACACAATGCAAAAGTTAACAACAACAACTTCTACAGAATACATTTTCTCATTTCCACCTTCCAAAATTCTAGACAGCGAATGTACAGATGTACAGATCAGCAGGACCAAAAGCAGTCCAAAACAAGTAAAGTCAGAAACACCAGTTTACACCTAATTGTTCAACCACCCTTAGGATTCACCTTTGGGTTTAAAAAACAAAACCATGTGCAAGTAAGGACTGAATAAATAAAAACAAAGTTTAAAGCAAATGCCCTTAATATGTAATACTTAGTAGCAATAATGAAACAATGATAGAATATTCAGTAGCAAGCAGCCAGAGCCAACAGATTTATTTTCCACTTAACATAATTAACTTTGCATGAACTTGGCAGCTAATAGTGTGCTGAACTGCACAATACTGGCACATTTACAATGGCTGGACAGAACTTCTGATGAAGGATGCCCTTCCCTCATTATTCAATGCCTCTCTGAGAAATGGTAGTAATATAAAAGGCAAGTGCATTTTTATAATATACCACTGAATCCACAAAACAAAAGGAGCAACTTCCTACATGCCATCTTTTTCTTTTGATGCAGGCACAGGAAAGATATTAAATGCTCCCAGGTTTCAACCTAATTAAAGTTTGTTTTTTTTAAATTTGTACTTTTAAATAGTAAGTCTGATTGTTAAGCACCTGAAATCATCTCTGCATGAATACAGGGAGTCCTAAAACTAGTCCCTCCAAATGACACGATTTACAGTTTAGAACAAAATAGTACTCTAACCGATGAAACCAATACTTCCTCTGTATAAATCCTATGCTGCACAAGACAGCATGTTTAAAAATATAAGAAAGATCAAATAAAAATGCTACTAACAATAAAAAAGCGACAACGTGGATAGAGCAGCTACTAGATTTGCTTGCTTTGTTTTGGGTAAATGAGGATAATGACTGCACAGAGGAAAGGGAGGGAAACAATACATACCTAATGGCTTTGTTTTTACTTCAGTCTCCTTGTTTGCGCCACTGCCTCCCCAACTTGGTTGCAACAAAATATAGATAGATAGAGAGATAGCAGACACGTTTGTTTGTGTTTGTTTGTTTGTTTGTCCGTGTCTGAACTCCTCTGGCCCTTGAAGAACTATTTTATTTATTTTTGTTACATTTCTACCTCGCGCTTTCCCACTCATGGCAGGCTCAATGCGGCTTACATGGGGCAATGGAGGGTTAAGTGACTTGCCCAGAGTCACAAGGAGCTGCCTGTGCCTGAAGTGGGAATCGAACTCAGTTCCTCAGTTCCCCAGGACCAAAGACCACCACCCTAACCACTAGGCCACTCCTCCATGGTCACCAAACCCGGCATGCAGACTCTACCCACCGTTGCCGAAGTTACTATGTAGTTTGAAGCAATTCTGTTCACGGGACACTCAAGGGAGGGGGAGCAATACCTCTATCCATTAAATGAATAGGCTGCAGGTCAGAAAGTTCTTTCTTGCTGTTGCTAAACGACAAACTGCTAGTGACAAGGTGAAGTCTCAGAGACTGGTGTGGAGAAACACGGAGAGCAGCTGTGCAGTTGCCCTCTCTCATTCTTTAATACCTTCTTCCGTAACAATTTTAGTACAATGAAGGTTCAGAGACTTGTGGGAACAGAAGAAAGTATTGGGGTCAGACTGGGAAGTGTGTGTGTGTGTGTACGTGAATTCACTACTCAGCCAGGCGAACGCTCCTCAAAAAGGGCAGGAAACAATTTCAATATGCCCTTGAAAAGGTGGCTGTGTTTTGACAGTAAAACAGTGAAAGCCAAACAGCAGGCACTTGCTAGATTGAAACAAATAACTAATCAAGAAAATCAACCTAAAAAAAATTGATCGGAAAAGTTAGTGATAGGTAAGGATCCAGTCTCCACATGTTTTGATTTAAGGGAATATTAAAACTCAATGTCACCCTCTCTCACACACCCCACCCCTCAGCAAAACACCCCAGTCACACTCAACCATTCTCACACACCCCCACCCAGCAAAACACCCCACTTACACTCACCCATTCTCACATACCCCTCAGCAAAACAACCCCAGTCACACATCCCAAAATAGCACACCCCTTCACACTCACCCCTCAGAACCACACCCCAACTGACACTCATCCATTCTCACACCCCAGAGTAGCACACCTCTACGCACATTCACTCCTCAGCATCCCCACTCACACACCACAAAATAGCACACACCCTTGTTCATCTGTTCTCACACCCCCCTCAGAACAATACCACCACTCACCCATTCTCATACACCTCTCAACAGAAAACCCTTACTCAAAGCCTCTTCACCAGTACACCCCCATTAACTCATCCCTCAGCAGTACATCCCCACTCACCCAGTCTCACAGCTCCTCAGTAGTACACCCCTATTCACACACCTCCCTTCCACAGTACAACTCCTCAGTAACACACCCTCACTCACACTCACCCATTCTAACATACCCATTCACACTCATTCTCAGCAGTAAACCACACTCAGCCATTTTCACACACCACTCAGCATTGCCTCTTAAAAACTTAGCTCATACTGAGAACTCAGCTTGTCAAATAAACAAAGGAACAGACCTAGCCAAATTATTATATGCACCATGGCTCATAAGTATGCTCTAGAAGCAGTCAACAGAAGCCTACAAGATTTGAGAAGTAATGAGAATTTGATGGGAGGAATTGTTAGTGTCTTTCTGGTGACTTTTGGCAAACATTGCCTGTCATTCAAAAAGGTACAATGAACTCAAAGCTTGCCTCAAGTCTTCCACTCTTTGGACATCTGTGCAGCATTTAAAACTGACCAAAAATATGTGAACAAAAACTTTAGGCAATGAATCTGTTTAACTATTTTCAAGAAAGCTTCTGGAGTTAGAAGGAAAAAGATAAAAATGTGATGTTGATGGACAAATAACCAACTCCAGATTTATGCAACATTGTAGAAGAAATTAATAGTTTAAAGGAAAAAATATTTCCAAACATTGCAAATCATTATCAAAACCACGAATGCCTATGCAAACGAGCAATTCTACCTCTGAAAAACGTAATCAATGAGATGAACGAGATCCAAGAAATGTACATAAGTACATAAGTACATAAGTAGTGCCATACTGGGAAAGACCAAAGGTCCATCTAGCCCAGCATCCTGTCACCGACAGTGGCCAATCCAGGTCAAGGGCACCTGGCACGCTCCCCAAACGTAAAAACATTCCAGACAAGTTATACCTAAAAATGCGGAATTTTTCCAAGTCCATTTAATAGCGGTCTATGGACTTGTCCTTTAGGAATCTATCTAACCCCTTTTTAAACTCCGTCAAGCTAACCGCCCGTACCACGTTCTCCGGCAACGAATTCCAGAGTCTAATTACACGTTGGGTGAAGAAAAATTTTCTCCGATTCGTTTTAAATTTACCACACTGTAGCTTCAACTCATGCCCTCTAGTCCTAGTATTTTTGGATAGCGTGAACAGTCGCTTCACATCCACCCGATCCATTCCACTCATTATTTTATACACTTCTATCATATCTCCCCTCAGCCGTCTCTTCTCCAAGCTAAAAAGCCCTAGCCTTCTCAGCCTCTCTTCATAGGAAAGTCGTCCCATCCCCACTATCATTTTCGTCGCCCTTCGCTGTACCTTTTCCAATTCTACTATATCTTTTTTGAGATACGGTGAAACTAAAGAGTATTTGTCCACTGACACAATGCAAGATACTAATGACTTTGTAAATTATCCGGTTGAATTTCTAAATTCACTGCATCCACCAGGAATGCCACCACATCAGTTACACTAACTGGTCCACACTACATAAGTTACACTAACTGGTCCGCAAACCATACTGCTACCAAATCTAAATGGTCCAAAGCTATGTAATGGCACAATTTAGCTCTTAAAATTCTAATGCCACACGTTATTGAAGCTGCAATCTTGACAGGTTGTGCCAAAGGACTGCATGTTTTTATACCTAAAATTCCTCTTATTCTATCTAACTAATCAGATACAGTTCAAAAAACAGCAGTTTCCAGTTCAACTAGCCTTTGCAATGTCAATAAATAAGGCTCAAATGTTAAGTTACAGGTTTCAACTTACAAAACCATGTTTTTCACATGGCCAATTATATGTCGCTTGTTCACGAGTTGGCTGAAATAAGTCTTTATACACATATGCTCCAAATCGAAAAACAAAAAAAGTCTATCAAAATGCACTCAAATTAGAACTTATTACAAATTATATTAACATATATATTTATTTACTCCTGTGTGTTCTATTTCTGTTTGTGCAAACCAAACCGAGAGGGTACAACAGCATACACAGAAAGTACACAAACCACAAAAGCAACACTGGGCCTTCAAGAATGAGACAACACGCTCTCGTTAAATGAAATCTCACAATGGCTCGGAAGATACGCCAAGTCGCAATGCAAATTAGACATCTGCCCTACTAGCCTAATAAGATCTGCCCCTAAACAATTTAAAACAGACCTCACGAAACACAAACCACAGGCTTCAAAATGGCCTCTTCCCAATGGATAAAGGAAACATCTTACTGACACCTCTGCCTAAAGACACTAGGAAAAACACAACGGACCTAACCAATTATCACCCAGTAGCATCTATTCCACTCATAACCAAAGTCATGGAGGGCATAGTGACGAAACAACTCACTGAATACTTAAACACTCAATTCTACACGAGTCTCAATCAGGATTTCAGTCGAATCACAGCACTGAAACTGTTCTAGTGTCTGCAATGAACTCATTCAAACAAGCAATTGCAACTGGCAACAACATACTCCTCTTACAATTCGACATGTCCAGTGCCTTCGACGTGGTTAATCATGAAATACTACTACATATACTAGAATACTTCGGAGTAGGAGGCACAGTTCTCAAACGGTTCAAAGGAATCCTCCCCACTAGATCATACCAAGTAACAACAAACACGGACATATCAGCCCCATGGATACCTGAATGTGGAGTTCCCCAAGGATCCCCCCTCTCACCAACCCTCTTCAACCTAATGATGAAACCTTTAGCCAAACTACTAGCCAATCAAAACCTCAAACCCTACATATACGCAGATGATGTCACGATTTATATCCCGTTTAAACATGATCTAAATGAAATCACCAACGAGATCAACCAAAGCCTCCAAATCATGCACTCCTGGACAGATGCATTGCAGCTAAAACTAATGCAGAAAAAACACAATGTCTTGTACTCACTTCACAACATAACACAAACAACTTCACCACCATAACCACACCATATTGTTCTCTGCCCGTCTCACAAAATCTGAAAATTCTTGGAGTTACCATTGATCGAAACCTCACACTATGCCCACATGAAAAATACAATGAAAAAGATGTTCTACTCCATGTGAAAACTCAAAAGAGTAAAACCTTTCTTTCCGAGATACATCTTCCGTACCCTGGTACAATCAATGGTAAGTCACCTGGACTACTGCAACGCACTGTACGCTGGCTGTAAAGAACAGACTATCAAAAAACGCCTAACAGCCCAGAACACCGCCGCCAGACTCATATTTCGAAAAACTAAATATGAAAGTGCAAAACCCCTAAGAGAGAAACTTCAATGGCTCCCACTTAAGGAACGTATCGCGTTCAAGATATGCACAATTGTACACAAAATCATCCATGCAGACGCCCCAACCTACATGCTAAACCTCGTGGACCTGGCTCCCAGAAACGCCAAAAGATCATCCCGCAAATTTCTCAATCTACACTTCCCCAGCTGTAAAGGACTAAAGTACAAACTGATACATGCCACTACCTTCTCCTACATGAGCATGCAGCTGTGGAATGCATTGCCTACTGACTTGACAACTATTGACGAAATAACCAACTTTCATAAATCTCTTAAGACATCTCTCTTCAACAAGGTCTACAAAGAAAACCTATCGCCTTACTAAATTACGTCGCCAACCCAACCCAGTTAAGAAAGTCTACCTTCTATATTTACCCACCTATCCTGATCCACCTTTCTTTTCTTTTCTCTCCTTATCTAATCTTTGTACATCACCTACTGTATCTGATATCCTGTAATGACAATGCCATAACAGGCCTTTGTAAGCCACATTGAGCCTGCAAATAGGTGGGAAAATGTGGGATACAAATACAATAAATAAATGAATTTTATAGATGAATGACCCAAGGGCCGTGTTTCGGCATTACAAAACGCCTGCCTCAGGGGTCGCAGATTGTGTATATTGTAAATTTTATTTTTTATTTTAGTTACATTTGTACCCCGCGCTTTCCCACTCATGGTAGGCTCAATGCGGCTTACATATACAGGTACTTATTTGTACCTGGGGCAAGGGAAAATTAGGTTCTTACCGTGATAATTTTCTTTCCTTTAGTCATAGCAGATGCAGCCATTACAGATGGGTTGTGTCCATCAACCAGCAGAGGGAGATAGAGCACACTTTTTTCAGTGCCTCATACCAGCTTGCTCCACTGCCTCTCCTTCAGTAACTGAAGCTTTCAAAGCAGTATGGCAAACCGCAATGGGAATAACATGAGCTTTCCTCACAGCGAACGAGGGCCCTACAACAAAGGGCATTAACTCAGAATGGAGGGAATGAAACATCCTCCCAGAGGGAATAAACTCATCCTCCAAAACATGAAACTGGAGGGAATTAAGTCATCCTCCTTTAATTGAACAAGAATCCTGAAGACTGTTTTCCGACTTTCTCCCAAGGACGGAATCTCCAGGAAACATGAACAGAACCTGAAATAGATTTACAGCAGATAGCAATCAGACAGGGAGGGATCATGGCTGCATCTGCTTTGACTAAAGGAAAGAAAATCATCACGGTAAGAACCCAATTTTCCCTTCCTTGTCATCAAGCAGATGCAGCCATTACAGATGGGATGTATCAAAGCAATCCCTAGATAGGGTGGGAACAAGCCACACCACGCGCCAGCACTTGCGCTCCAAAATGTGCGTCCCTCCTGGCAGCCACATCCAGCCTGTAATGTCGGGCAAAAGAGAGCTTAGAAGCCCATGTTGCTGCACTATAAATCTCTTGAAGAGAGAGTGCTCCAGTTTCAGCCCAAGAAGAGGAAATTCCTCTAGTGGAATGCCCCTTAAAGGCATCAGGCGGAGGCCGGCCGGCAAGCAAATAAGCTGAAAAGATAGATTCTTTAAGCCAGTGGGCAATAGTGGCTTTAGACGCTGGAGACCCTCTGCGAGGCCCTGATAGCAAAACAAACAGATGATCAGAGGTCCTGAAAGAGTTAGTAACTCGCAGATACTGCAGCAGAGTCCTGCGCACGTCCAACAGGTGCAATTGCCCAAAAGAGTCTGGAAACTCCTCCTCTACAAAGGAGGGCAAGAGAATAGGTTGGTTTAGGTGAAACGCTGAAACCACCTTAGGCAAGAAGGAAGGCACGGTCCGAACCGTGACCCCGGACTCCGAAAACTGCAGAAAAGGGTCTCTACAGGACAGCGCCTGGAGCTCTGACACCCGTCTCGCCGAAGTAATGGCCACTAAAAAGACGGCCTTCAGTGTCAAATCTGTCTCTGAAGCACGCCGAAGCGGTTCAAAGGGAGCACCCTGAAGGGCTTTCAGCACTAGGCCCAGGTTCCACGCTGGGCAAGGTGCACGCACGGGAGGACGGAGCCGAAGCACCCCTCTAAGAAACCGTGCCACATCTGGATGAGCAGCTAAAGACACGCCTTCAACCTTGCCACGCAGGAAGGCCAACGCTGCCACTTGCACCCGCAGGGAATTATAGGCCAAGCCTTTTTGTTCACCATCCTGCAAAAAGTCCAGAATCAGCGAGACAGGAGCCCGCAGAGGTGTGATCTCTTTAGAAGCACACCAGACTTCAAACTGGCGCCAAATCCTGACATAAGCCACGGAAGTGGAACGCTTGCGGGCTTGCAGGAGAGTGGTAATTACTTTATTGGAATAGCCTTTGTCTCTCAATTGCGCCCTCTTAATCGCCAGGCCATAAGACCAAATCGGCCGGCGTCCTCCATGGTCACCGGACTCTGTGACAACAGGTTGGGAACCAGAGGTAACTGAAGGGGATCCTCTACGAGCATCTGTCGGAGGTCCGCATACCAAGGCCTCCTGGGCCAATCCGGGGCGACGAGAACCACTTCTCCTGGATGCAGCCGAATCCGCAGGACCACTTGCCCTATCAAGGGCCACGGAGGGAGCACATACAGTAGGCCCGGAGGCCAGGGTTGAGCCAAGGCATCCAACCCCGCCGAGCGAGGATCTCTCCGTCTGCTGAAAAAGCAAGGGACTTTGGCATTGATGCTTGTCGCCATTAGATCCATCACAGGCTTGCCCCACTTGGCACATATCTGCAGGAATACTTCACCTGCAAGTTCCCACTCCGCTGGATCGATCTGATGCCTGCTTAGATAATCGGCTTGCACGTTGCTCTGACCTGCAATGTGAGCTGCCGACAGAAACTGTAGATGCAGCTCGGCCCAGTGGCAAATTTGTTCGGCCTGCGCGGCTAGAGCTCTGCACTGAGTGCCACCTTGTTGATTTATGTAGGCCACGGCTGTCATGTTGTCCGACATCACTCTGACAGCCAATCCTTCCAGGGTCACTTGAAAAGCCAGAAACGTCTGAAACACCGCTTTCAACTCTAGGCGGTTGATGGACCACTCCGACTCCTCGGGTGTCCATAGACCCTGGGCATGCTTCCCCTTGCAATGTGCGCCCCAGCCTTTCAGGCTGGCATCTGTCACCACTAGGCACCAATCGGGGAGCGCCAGGGACATTCCTCGCCGCAGCATGCTGTCTGAGAGCCACCACTCTATATTGAGTTGGGCCTCAGGGAGCCAAGAGAGTCTGCATTGATAATCCTGAGATACTGGAGACCATCTTTGGAGTAGAGCATACTGTAGAGGTCTCAGGTGCGCTCTTGCCCAGGGCATCAGTTCCATGGTGGCCGTCATCGATCCAAGCCAAGGCATCCAACCCCGCCGAGCGAGGATCTCTCAGTCTGCTGAAGAAGCACGGGACTTTGGCATTGGTGCTTGTCGCCATTAGATCCATCACGGGATTGCCCTACTTGGCACATATCTGCAGGAATACTTCGTCTGCAAGTTCCCACTCCGCTGGATCGATCTGATGCCTGCTTAGATAATCGGCTTGCACGTTGCTCTGACCTGCAATGTGAGCTGCCGACAGAAACTGTAGATGCAGCTCGGCCCAGTGGCAAATTTGTTCGGCCTGCGCAGCCACTGCTGTCGTGTTGTCCGACATCACTCTGACAGCCAATCCTTCCAGGGTCACTTGAAAGGCCAGAAGTCCTGAAACACCACTTTCAACTCTAGGCACTTGATGGACCACTCCGACTCCTCGGGTGTCCATAGACCCTGGGCATACTTCCCCCTTGCAATGTGCGCCCCAGCCTTTCAGGCTGGCATCTGTCACCACTAGGCACCAATCGGGGAGCGCCAGTGGCATTCCTCGCCGCAGCATGCTGTCTGAGAGCCACCACTCCATGCTGAGTCGGGCCGCAGGGAGCCAAGAGAGTCAGGTGACTTTTGGCAGCTACTACCACCATAACCTTCGAAAAGGTGCGGGGAGCTGTGGCGAGGCCAAAAGGCAAGGCCCGGAACTGGAAATGTTTTCCCAACACCGCAAACCTCAGAAACTTTTGGTGCGGGGGCCAAATTGGTATGTGCAAGTAAGCTTCTTTCAGGTCTAGAGACGTGAGAAACTCTCCTGGCTGTACCGCAGCAATGACGGAGCGCAGGGTATCCATGTGGAAATGCCGCACTCTCAGGGACTTATTTAATTCTTTTAAGTCCGGAATAGGGCAAAAAGACCCACCTTTTCGCGGCACCACAAAGTAGATGGCGTATTGGACCGTAGCCGTGTTCGGCGGGAGATACCGGGGACACGGCCCCTAACTAAATCAGACCTTGCAAAGTCTCCTCTACCGCCGCCCGTTTGGCGGCAGAACCGCATCGGGACTCCACAAACACGTCACTTACTGGGGCGTTGAATTCTATTCTGTAGCCATCTCCGATCAGGTCCAGAACCCACTGATCTGAAGAAATATTGGCCCACTCCTCAGCAAAGAGGGAAAGACGTCCTCCGATGACAGGAAGCGAGGAGGGGGCCGGAGCACCATCATTGAGAGGGTCGCCCCTGAACTCCAGGCCTAGAGCCGGTGGCTGCGGAACGCTTTTCCGAGTGAAAGGAGTTCCTCTGCTGAAAAATGGGCACGAGAAGTGAACCCAGCAGAACGACCCGGGCAGTACCTTCTAGCTTCACAGAAGTGAGGTCTATAAGAGGAGTGGACCGCCTGGCCCTTGGAGAAAGGCCTCGGCCTATCTTCGGGCAAGTGCTGGGGTTTAGGATCTCCCAGGCCTTTAACAATTTTCTCCAACTCCTCACCAAATAGGAGAAGGCCTTGAAAGGGCAACTTCACCAACCTTTGCTTAGAGGCCATGTCCGCTGCCCAATGTCGTAGATAATAAGACGGCGAGCCACCACTGCTACTGCCATTTGTTTAGCCGAAGCTCTGACAATATCATAAAGGGCATCAGCCAAAAAGGACAAGGCCGACTCCAGGCCACGCCACGCCAGGCAGGCTCTAGCAGCATAACAACTGCATGCAGACGCCCGAACAGTAAGACCTGCAAGTTCAATGGACCGTTTAAGTGCTGCTTCCAGCCTACGGTCTTGTATATCCCTCAGGGCAACTCCTCCTTCCACAGGAAGGGTAATTCTCTTTGTCACCGCAGTGACTACGGCATCTACTTTAGGCATTGCAAAGCGAGCCAAATGCTCCTCACGCAGAGGGTATAATTGCCCCATAGCCCTGGAAACTTTCAAAGGTCCCTCGGGGTCAGCCCACTGAGCGGAAATAAGCTCTTGGATGGAGTCATGTAAAGGAAAGGCTCGAGCAGGCTTTTTGGTACTAGCCATCCTAGGATTCACAGAGGAGGCCGTCCCACTGTCAGGCTCTTCAATAGAAAGGACCTGTAGGGCATCTTAAATAAGCGCTGGCAGCTCATCACGGTGGAAAATCCTCACCGCGGAGGGATCATCCAGATCCTGTGGTAATTCTGCACCTGACTGGCTCCTCAGACCACGAAGGCCTGCCAGAACTCTCCGAATCCTCACAGCCCGACCACGGGGGGGGGGGAGGTGCACCACAATCTGAAGAGGAATTAGCCCTTCTACGCTTTTCTTTATGCCAATTATCAGGGAAAATAGCCTCAGCGGGCAGTCCCAGGCCAGAATCCACCGGGGGGGGGGGGACAATAGAAGGGGCCTCAGACGACCCTTGAGGGAGAGCTCTTTTCAGCATGTATGCTTTATGCAATATCAACACAAAATCAGGGGAGAAAAACTCGCCCTGGGCACCCAGATCCCGTCCGGGGCTAGCCGCTCCCTGAATAGCCTCAATTCGAGGTCTCCCCACCCCCCCAGGCTCAGGGCTCTCCGTCTCGGCTCTTACACCTGTACAGCACGATTTACAGAGCCCCGCTGCTCATTTGCGCTTGCCACACCGGGAACAGCGCTTCACATTCTCTGCAGCCATCGCCGAAAACGGCGGGAAAATACAAAATGGCGGTTTTGCGCCAAAAACACCCCGATCGCGGGCCCACCCCGGAGGAGTTAGAAAACACTCTTACCTCACCGGACCGAGTATCACAGCTCCGGTCCCATAGAAGAATCAATGGAAAACCTCTGTTCCATTTTTTTTTTTTAAACGCTGTGAGGAAAGCAGAGGTAATAAGAACTCCGGAGGCTCAGATGAGTGGGAAAGGCAAACCAATGTGCCTGCATCCACTGAGTGGGAAAGGACAGGGAAAAGCAAGCTAATATGTCCACATCCACGGGGGCATGGGTAAGGCAGGGAAAAGGCTAACCTATGTGCCTTCAAAGTGAAACTGCTATAGCTTTTAACACCCCGGCTAACAACTGGCAAGTCAGGAGCCATCCCCAGGCAGATTTTTGATGGAGCTCGAAGAAGCTGCAGCCACCCTGCTTGAGGAGATAGAGAATACTGAAGAGGCAGTGGAGCTGGCTGGCCATGAGGCACTGTGAAAAGTTGAGTGCTCTCTATCCCCCCCTGCTGGTTGATGGACACAACCCATACATAATGGCTTCATCTGCTTGATGACAAGGAATATCATGTTTCTTGATCTTAACTGTTGCTGTAATCTACCTTTGGGAAGCCTGGTGTATAATGATGGAATATGCTGAAATTAAATGGAAGTAAAACTAAAAAAATCTTCTTTCGTTCGAACACATGGAACCAGATCTGCATCTGATCTCTGTTTTGGTGAACCTTTACTAGGTGAAAACATCTCTGCATGAATACAGGGGGTGAAGGGGAGTCCCTATAGCCAGAGTATTTTGTAGAGTACAGGAGAAAATGCATTTCCGTGTCTCATGTACTGATATTGCACTGTTTATAGAGCCTAGCTTTCTTGGCTAGAGGAGTGGGAGGTCACCATTTCAGTTTTTAATGAATGTTTTTTGTGGTCTCCCTATTTTGTACCAGGTGTGTTTTTGCACGTGCCTAGACCAATCGTTCTTAACCAAGGAAGTGTGTTGTGGACCAGTAGCATGCTATGGCCGGCCTACCCTTCTGGCGCCTATTTTACAAAAGTCTGCTCCCCCAGACGTTAAAGCCTAGCTATGCCTCTGCTGATAATACGTAGATGCTGTGGCCAGGGAGGGGGGGTGCCAAAACAATTGCTCAGACACTAGTGCTGAGAACTGAAAAAGTTTGGGAACCACTGGACTATGCATATTTAAACTCTGCAAAACCTTATGTACTTTATTTGAACCTCTTCATATGCTTGATCTCCCCACCCCACCAGCATTGTCAACCCCCAAGCTTCCTCTCTGCCTCCTAGTTCTTCTTCCTACCCCCCCAAGCTTTCTTTCCCTCTGGTCCTCCCCCCCCCCCCCCCCATCAAAACCCTAGCCCTCTCTGTTCCTTGCCAGCTTCCCCCAAGAGAGTTCTTATTCCCCTCGCAACCCCCTCCCCTACCACCAGCTGTGTTCCACACCACAGCCACATCCCCAGCTTGCTTTGTTTCACTGAGCATTCCACCAATCAGGCAGCAATAAATAGAATTGAGCGGCTACACAATGACCCATGTCTTTCTCTTCTGCAGCCTGGAGTTAGACTAGTTAATTTAAACACAGCTGTAGGTTGACCAACATAGTTCAAATTAGCAATCAAGCCCAAGGCAGGAGGAGGAGGAGGGTGCAGCCCAATATACAGATGATTTCTTCCTCCTCTTGCAACATGATCAGTGTGGTGTGGGGGATGGGAAGAATCATCATGCTAGCTGTTGTTACCACCTCACTGTCCCTGTGCAGAAGTCTGTGCTGCCAAGTGCAGACTTTTACACAGGAGGGGAATTCTGTGCAACACAAAATTTGTGCATAACTCCTCCATGAGTAAAATTTCATTTCTACCAAGTCAAGCCCAGTTGATGAAGGCACTACTTTCCACATCCACCCACACAGCAAAGACGACCAAAAAAAAAAAGGCACAAAATCTTTAAACACATTCTTTAACACTCAAGCCCAGATGCACTAAACCTTAACGACCCTTTAACAAAGAAATTTTCAACCGTAGCATGCATTAAAGGCCATTTTCCGTCGACGCTAGCAGCTAACGAAAACGGATTGCAAATGAGTAACTACCATTGAAATGTGGACAATTCGGGATGCACTAACCATACCGACGATTGCAACGAATCATTTACCGTGATAAATTTAACGTGAGGTCAGACCTGTCGTTAAGGCCTGAGCTGTCATCTCCCCGCTTCTCCCTGCAGCATAGAAATCCAAGCTGGCAAGTTTAAATACAAAAGTGAGATAAACAACACAAACACGCTTTCCTCTGCATACAATTGAAAATCAAAAGAAACATCTAAAAAGGAAAGGGAGGGGGCAAAGGCGCTCATCAGGAGCGTCCTGTATGGACGGCCTTGCCCCCCCCCCCCCCCCCCCCCCGAGGTCGCCGCTGCTCCCCGCTTCTCCCTGTATTAAATAAAAACTCAAAATAAAACTCAAAACTTTTGCAGCGCCGGGCCCCCCTCCCTTCCTCTCTCTCTTTCTCCTTCTCCCACCACTGCTCCGCCTCCCGCCATCCTCTGCCCCCATGCCCCGCCCCCCTGAGGTCGTCGCTGCCGCTCCCCCCTCCACCGGGCCCCCCCTCCGCCTTACCGGGCCTGCGCAGCGCCTCTCACCTCTGTGTGAAGGCGCTGCATGGGCAAGAACAGCAGCTGATCGACGCGAGTCTTCAGGACATCTCTCCTGCCCTGGGCACGCCCCTGTCTGACGTAAGCAACCTATGTAGTTACTATGTCAGACGGGGGCGTGCCCAGGTCAGGGAAGGAGAGACGTCCTGAAGACTCGCGTCGATCAGCTGTTCTTCTTGCCCATGCAGCGCCTTCACACAGAGGTGAGAGGCACTGCGCAGGCCCGGTAAGACGGAGAGGGGGACGGAGGATGGCAGGAAACGGAGAGAGAGAGAGAGAGGAAGGGAGGGGGGCCCGGCGCTGCAAAAGTTTTGATATTTTGAGTTTTTATTTAATTACATGGAGAAGCGGGGAGCAGCGGCGACCTCGGGCGGGGGGGGGGGGGGCAAGGCCATCCATACAGGACGCTCCTGATGAGCGCCTTTGCCCCCTCCCGATCCTTTTTTGATGTTTGTTTAGATTTTATATTTTATGCAGGGGAAAGCGAGGAGCCACGTGTTTGTGTTGGCTTTTTTGTTGTTTGTTTTGTCGTTTGTGGCATGCGCAGAGCAGCCAGCATAACGCTTGGATGCTCTGCGCATGCTTTAGGGGCCGATTACCGACGGGGATTACACCAATTTAACGAATCTTTAATGCACTGTACTTTACAATATCGTACCGAACATTAAAGACCTGTTTTTTTGGTGCATTCTTCGTTTTTTTTAAATTTTACGGACTTTTATGATTTACATTTTTTTACGTTTGGTTGATGCATCTGGGCCTCAGACTTCATTGCACTCACTGATACAGACTGCTACTGTAAAGCTCTCAGAATACAGTATGCTTTGTGGTTCCAAAATCTGAGATCTTACTGAAACAAAGACATTGTAATGCAAGAGCACTACACTGTACATTAATCATTAGAAAATACTTCTGCCCATTAACTGTCATGCACACTTTAGAGAAAGTAAACATTTCTTTTGTCAAAATTGTATGAGTGGAGGAGTAGCCTAGTGGTCAGTGCAGTGGACTTTGATCCTGGGGAATGAGTTCAATTCCCACCACAGCTCCTTGTGACTCTGGGCAAGTCACTTAACCCTCCATTGCCCCTGGTACAAAATAAGTACCTGAATATATGTAAACCGCTTTGAATGCAGTATATTAAGTCCCATTTCCCTTTCCCCTATATAGTCATCATTTTAATATATATTTTAAGTGATACCACAAAAAAGAAAAAGTTATGCCTCTCTGTACATTCGATTAAACAAACACCCAAGGCACAGCAGATGGCACGAAAGTGGAAAGAACCAGGGGTGTAGCTATGGGTGGGCCCCAGTCCAGTGGTGCACATTTGACAGCCGGCATGGGGGGGGGGGGGGAAGCAAGCTGGGCTCAGCTATAGAGGATTCTACAGTCCTGCATCTCCCTCTCCCCCTCTCTTAACAAGCTTCTGTCTTCAAAGGGTCGCTGGCTGCAGCTGGCCCAGAAGCCTTCCTTCTGCAGCAACTTCCTAGATCCACCTGGACAGAACACAGCAGAAGGAAGGGTCAACCGCAGGCAGGGTGTAGGAACTGCTGATGCTGCAGGCAACTCTTTGAAGGGAGACACTTGAGGTGGAGAAAGATCCAAACCAAGGATCTGCTAGGAAAAGGCTAAACCAACAGGAGGAAGAATTGTTGGACATTTGTTAATTTGTTTGTTCTTATATCCCACATTATCTGAAAATTAATTTCAGTTCAATGTGGTTTCCATTTAACAGAACTTAATTACATTAATATACTGAATAAAGTTATAATTAACAAGAATTAGAAATAAACAATTCTCCAATTTTACAATTACATCTTAAAGAATTTCTTTAAAAAGATAAAATGTTCAGGTTGTGAAAGAGCAATTATTTATACCTCTTTTTTTCCTTGGGAATTTGATTTCACCATTTGGATCCCAAGTAACTTATCGTTGCTGTGTGAGCTGACTTATAGGTTATGTTTTTGCAACTGGGGAGGTGAAGAACATAGTCTCTTGTTATTGGGTCTGCATTCATTCTAGAAATTTAATCCACCATGTAACCTGGTGCTATGCCAAACAAAATTTTGTACACGAGGGTACTGGTTTTGAACATCGATCGTGCTTTAATTGGGAGCCAGTGTGATTTGAGTAATAATGGGGTTACTCTGTCATACTTCAAATCAAGCAGGCTGCTGTGTTTTGAACTGTGTGTAGCATTTTGATCACAGTTTCCTTGCTACCCACATCTATTACATTACAGTAGTCAATTTGTGATAGTAACATTGTTTGTACTAACAGTCGAAAAGACTGTTTATCTCTAATTCTTTTTCATCGCGAAAGGATTGTGAAAATTTTGGCTATAACAGCAGACACTTGAGTTTCAAAGGATAAGTGCTGATCAAAGATTAAGTTTAAATGTTGTAGCTAATGTTTCCATCACGTCTAAGCCCAGTTTAATTATCTATATATATATAAAACTCACCCTCAACGTTCTGAAGACAGTGACGTCAGTGAAGCCAAGCCCTGACTTCCTTCAAAAAGGTTCAAAGGTTCGTGGTGGTGAAGTCACCAAAATCGCTCCGGGCCCCACCCTCGAGGGCGGAGCAATGGCTGAACAACGAAGGGGTTGGCAGGGAGGGAGGGAGGCGGGAAATCACTACGGGCTCCGCCCTCACGTCAAACGTCACGACATTGAGGGAGGAGCAATGCCACAACAACGAAGGGGTTGGCAGGGGGGGGGGTGTTGCCGACGAAAACCTTGCTAGCGCCCGTTTCATTTGCTCAGAAACGGGCCTCTTTTACTAGTATCTAATATTTCCAATAAGTCATGGAAGGGAAAGAGGAAGAATTGGAAATGGGGGGGAGGGGGGTCAGGTGAGAAGAAAAGAGATGCTGCATATGGGGGAGGGGAAGAGGGACAAGAGAGAGAAATGTTGGATGGGGCAGTGGAGGGGTGGAGTGGATGGGAGAGAGGGAGGGACGAAAAGAGATGCTGTACAGAGGGGGAGAAGTATTGGGCATGGAAGTGGACAGGACAGAGGAAGAGATGCTGCATGGGAGGGGGGGGAAGAGAGGTTGGACCCAGGGTGCAAAGTACAGGGTGACAGAGAGATGGTGGACAATAGGAGCGAGGGAAAGGAATGAAGGAAGGAACAGATGTACAGGAGAGGGAGGGGAGAAATAGGGAGACATACAGGACAATAGGAGGGAGGGAAGAGGAAAAAAGGGACAGGAATATGCTAGGGGTGGAGTAGAAGCGACAGGAAAATATCAGGCTACAAGGAAAAGGAGGGGAGGAAGAGGGAGCAGATGCTGAGCTATAAAGGGTGGAGGGAGGAAAGAATGAGAGGACGATAGTGATAACAGTGCGTAGAAATATGGTAATCGGTAGTAGATTAAAGATAAAAAGGAATGGACGTCTGGGGAAGAAGCGAGATGGGGGAATGGGAAAGCTAGTGAGTGAGAGGAGATGGAAACATGATAGGTAGCTGGAAAGTAAAAAAAGAGAAGGGTAAGAAAGGAGGGTTAAATTTAAGTGGACAGAGGCAGAAAAGAAAATGAAAACAAAGTCAAAAAGGAAAGATCAATATGTCAGAAACAGGTGTAGTGAGGGAGAAAAGAGAGGAGAAAAAACAAATAGAAATCAGCCACTTGAAACAGAATTAGAGGACAAAGCAGGCGAGAGAAACTGGAACCAACATGATGAAAAAACAAAGGGTCACTTTTACAAAGAGGTGGTACCGCCGCTTTGCCACATGTCAATCCGGCGCTACCACCGGGTTTCTGCAGGTTTCTGGCACATCAGTTTTGTTTTATTTTGTGCCAGGGAAACACCCAGGAAATGGCCACATGACAAGTGTTTCACTTACTGTATGGCCATTTCCACCCCCCGCCCAAAGTTTCATTTTTCTGGGTGGCGGTAAATGGGGGCCCTCAGTGCACAGCAAACCCGCATGCCAAAACCACTGCAGGGCCCCTTTTACCACCGCTTGGTAAAAGAGGCCCAAAATGTCCAAACAAAGGTAGAAAAAAAAGCCTTTTATTTTTTATTAACCGAAATATGACATTTTGGGAAATAAACATAGTAGATATCTTAGTATTGTGTTCACTAGAAAAGGAAACAGTATAGTCTTCTTAGGGGTCCCAGTTCAATTTTTGTCTACATATTTTTATTTCTAATTTGTAATCTTTTTTCTGTATTTGGTGAGGGTCTGTCCGTGGGATAGTACTGACAGGAGGGGGAGGCAGGGAGAAGACATTGGAGTCCCCTCCTTTATTTTCCAACCTGGGTCCCAGCATGTCTAAAACCAACCCTAACCCTTGCTGTAGTTGGTGGGTATCTCCAAGCACTGACAGCTGAGGAGTTCCTCCAAAGTCTGCCAGAACTTCCCTTATACCAAGCATTCTTGAGCCACTGATAACCAAGCATATATGGGGTGCTTGCATCAGTGGCTCATGGATGTTCCTGCTGTCTGCCAAGCTTGGTAAAAGGGAGTTTGGCTACCTTCACAGGAAATCTTCAGCTAGCAGACCTTGGGAATCCTCATTAGCTAAAGTATTTATATTTTTGAGTTGATAGATGGCAGGGGAGGGGTGGAAGCAGAGAAAATTTTGTGTTCACCCACTTTGAGCTCAAACCCATCCAAACTTGGCTGTCTAATTATACCACTTGAATGAGCCAAAGCCCAACAACTGAAACACTAAGATAAAAATCTAATGCCAGTTGACTAATTAATCCTATAGCGGAATCACCTTTCCTAGTTGAAATTTTAACTTTTCTGGGACCTACAGTGGGGGAAATAAGTATTTGATCCCTTGCTGATTTTGTAAGTTTGCCCACTGACAAAGACATGAGCAGCCCATAATTGAAGGGTAGGTTATTGGTAACAGTGAGAGATAGCACATCACAAATTAAATCCGGAAAATCACATTGTGGAAAGTATATGAATTTATTTGCATTCTGCAGAGGGAAATAAGTATTTAATCCCTCTGGCAAACAAGACCTAATACTTGGTGGCAAAACCCTTGTTGGCAAGCACAGCAGTCAGACGTCTTCTGTAGTTGATGATGAGGTTTGCACACGTCAGGAGGAATTTTGGTCCACTCCTCTTTGCAGGTCATCTCTAAATCATTAAGAGTTCTGGGCTGTCGCTTGGCAACTCGCAGCTTCAGCTCCCTCCATAAGTTTTCAATGGGATTAAGGTCTGGTGACTGGCTAGGCCACTCCATGACCCTAATGTGCTTCTTCCTGAGCCACTCCTTTGTTGCCTTGGCTGTATGTTTTGGGTCATTGTCGTGCTGGAAGACCCAGCCACGACCCATTTTTAAGGCCCTGGCGGAGGGAAGGAGGTTGTCACTCAGAATTGTACGGTACATGGCCCCATCCATTCTCCCATTGATGCGGTGAAGTAGTCCTGTGCCCTTAGCAGAGAAACACCCCCAAAACATAACATTTCCACCTCCATGCTTGACAGTGGGGACGGTGTTCTTTGGGTCATAGGCAGCATTTCTCTTCCTCCAAACACGGCGAGTTGAGTTCATGCCAAAGAGCTCAATTTTTGTCTCATCTGACCACAGCACCTTCTCCCAATCACTCTCGGCATCATCCAGGTGTTCACTGGCAAACTTCAGACGGGCCGTCACATGTGCCTTCCGGAGCAGGGGGACCTTGCGGGCACTGCAGGATTGCAATCCGTTATGTCGTAATGTGTTACCAATGGTTTTCGTGGTGACAGTGGTCCCAGCTGCCTTGAGATCATTGACAAGTTCCCCCCTTGTAGTTGTAGGCTGATTTCTAACCTTCCTCATGATCAAGGATACCCCACGAGGTGAGATTTTGCGTGGAGCCCCAGATCTTTGTCGATTGACAGTCATTTTGTACTTCTTCCATTTTCTTACTATGGCACCAACAGTTGTCTCCTTCTCGCCCAGCGTCTTACTGATGGTTTTGTAGCCCATTCCAGCCTTGTGCAGGTGTATGATCTTGTCCCTGACATCCTTAGACAGCTCCTTGCTCTTGGCCATTTTGTAGAGGTTAGAGTCTGACTGATTCACTGAGTCTGTGGACAGGTGTCTTTCATACAGGTGACCATTGCCGACAGCTGTCTGTCATGCAGGTAACGAGTTGATTTGGAGCATCTACCTGGTCTGTAGGGGCCAGATCTCTTACTGGTTGGTGGGGGATCAAATACTTATTTCCCTCTGCAGAATGCAAATAAATTCATATACTTTCCACAATGTGATTTTCCGGATTTAATTTGTGATGTGCTATCTCTCACTGTTACCAATAACCTACCCTTCAATTATGGGCTGCTCATGTCTTTGTCAGTGGGCAAACTTACAAAATCAGCAAGGGATCAAATACTTATTTCCCCCACTGTATGTAAAATGTAGCATAGCTAGCTAATATAGGCAACGAGTAGTGCTATGAAGAGAGATGGTTTTGACTAGCTCCATTTAATACACAGATTCTTCAGTGGCTGTCAACATATAAAATTCAACATTTATGACATTTAAAGCAGCACAAGGCACAAAAGAGCATAATTTCAGTTAGTCGTTCCTGAAGCCACTAAACAGTTTACAGTAGATGAACTAACTGCCTATCAAGTGTTTATTTCCCCATTTGATAGACGGTATGAACAATTTATAATAATGCCCTTTACACTGGGAAGGAATAAGCGAATGAGTGTCCGAACCTAAATACAAATTTCTGCAAATGGTACAATGCACATGTCTTCTGGAATTTCAACTACCAGCTGAAGCGACAGAACACACAGCACAGAGAAAAGAGACATACAAATAGAACAGAAGGAGGGAGTTAGCTGGGGTGGGGGGGGGAGGGGGGGGGAGAGGATAATTGAAGATGCAGATGACTAGAAATACTGAGGGTCAAGAAGGAAGGAGACTACTTAGAGCGGTCCACAGAAAAGAAACAGAGGAAAAGGAAGTAGTTCGGACAGGAGAGAACAAGAGTCCTTTGGGGAATACTTCATATTGAGTCTTCTGAAAATGCCCAGTAAGACAATACAAAAATAGGGTAGGGTTGAAGAGACATGGTAAAAATCAGAGGAAACAAAAGTAAGAATGCATTTATAAATCAAGTAATGAAAGCTTAAAATTTTGTTACTGCACTAAATAGCAATCCACAGCTGCAAATTGCACAGTTACTGCAGGTAGGATGCACACAGTCATAACTCTTAAAAAATGAGCATAACAAGAAATCTTACCTACAAACCCTCAAGGTGCGTTTCTGTTTTACTGATTACATTAGTTGATAGAGACAGCCTTGAGGTCTGCATGCTTGAACTGAACAGATCAGGAATGTACTTGAGGTTAATCCTTCCCTCCACTGGGGGAGCCTAAAATTCATTTCCCGACTCAAGATGTAATCTTTCCCAGTTGGAAAGTAGGGTAACCTAGGGAGGCTGATTTTGCAGCAAGCATTCACTGGAACTTTAGGGCCACGTATCCTTTTCTCACCAGTGGGACAAAGCGAATGCTAGATTGCATAGAGAAAGGTAAAATCAGCTGAAAATAGGAAGAGATTACAAACTATGTACAAGTCACTGGTAAGCCCCATTTGGTATGCTCAGTTTTGGAGGTTGCATCTCACTATGACAAACAGAACTGAAGTGACTGAGAAGGCAGCGACCAAAATAGTACAAGGTCTGAAACAGAAGACACATAACCATCCAGAAAAAGGAAACTACAGTGGATCTAAAATATTGAGAATGGTCAATTTTTCAAGTATTTCAAGTAATGGGTCCATAAGTCTGCAAAAATGTTACATGATTGAACTTCTGTTATTTTTTTTTTCCCATGAAAGGATGGGCTTTAAGGACTGTGATATTACAAATTGTTTGCTCTAACAGAATTCATTACGACCTCATTTTTTTGTTTGGTTTTTTTTTTTGTGACTTTACTCACTTTTTTCCCCCCAAAGATGGTCACATATGAGAAGACATTTGAAGACCTGAATCTGTATACTCTAGAAGAATAGAGAATAGGGGATATGAGATACTGATCTTGAAAGGTATTATAAGCATATCTTTCAAAGATGAGGAAGCTATAGAACTTCAGGACATGACATGTTGCTTTTAAGTTCATCTCCTCACAGCCTCATCAGGAAATACTGTTCCACAGAATCGGTAAATGCCTAGAATGTCCCCATCACCTCCACCAGAAAGGCAAACAGTGACAGAATTCAAAAAGGTAAATCAAGGATATGATAAAATGCCATATAACCTACAGGAGAAATGGACCTTACATGGTTCAAAATACAAAATGGATAATGTTGCTCTTTTCCTTCAATGTTTATTCAGAACCTAGCAATGAGTGCGTTACTGGTTTTACATTAGATGCTACAATAGTGGTCAAGAGTAGCCACCTCTCAGATGAGAGGATGTTACTCACAAAACCCACTGAGGTTTACAGGGAGCTCCACGGTGGAAGTCTTGCTCCCAATGACTCCCTGGGAGGTCAGTAACGAGATATGCAATCATAGATGAACAAAACAACAGATCAGTAGCAAAGTTGAAGTTTTAATTTTAGATAAACATTAGGCCTACTTATTCCTGCAACTGGGGTCTATGGCATCATCATTACATGCACCTCACAAGTGCTCATTTTCAAAACAGACTTACCAAGTTGAATAGGTTAATATGTAACTTTGTAAGTCTAACTGCTTTGAAAATATGCCTCACAGACTACTAATTTGAATTACGTTAAGTAATAATCCTACTAAAATGAACAAATGTTTGAATTGCGATTCTTGTGACATTGGGCTAAAAAGGTTGGTTTTCTTTTTTTTTTTTTAGGAAAGTATTACACAACTAGTGATCCAGCAATTTATTTATTAGGATTTATTTACTATCTTTTTGAAAGAATTCACTCAAGGCGGTATACAGTAAGAACAAATCAAACATAAGCAATAGACAATTACAGCAGTATAAATATTGAAATAACAGAAAGTATGGCATAGTATACTACTCACAATTTCAACACAATATGTAATAGAACATTTTAATAGGCAGCATAGGGTATAAGCAAAGAAGGAACATATAGATAGATAAGAGAGTAAGAGGAGTTAGAAAAGAAGGTGACTAATTTAAGAAAATTGCATGAGGTCAGAGAGATGATTAAATGTTCTCTCAACTAGTATTACTACTACTTAAGATAAACATGCCCTGCTGCAGTAAGTGCAGCCTGAGTCACTCCTTGTGTGTGTGTGAGACTAAGAAGTTAGTTACTTCTTCCATTAAAGGCTCAGTTGAAGAGCCAAGCTTTCACCTACTTCCTGAAGTAGAGATAGTCTTGTGTTAAGAGCAGCCTTTCAGGCAGTGCATTCCAGAGTATGGGGGCCACTCCAGCAAAGGCCTGCTTGCAGGTTTCACATTGTGAAATGTCTTTTGGAGAGGGTGTGGTTAGCGATACCCCTTAGGAGAACCTTTGTGTCCTTGGAGGTATGCAGAGGTTCAAGTACTCGAGGCCATTTAAGGGCCTTGAAGATCAAGCAGAGTTTTAAATTTAGCCTTGTATTGTACTGGTAGTCAATTAAGTTTTTGCAAAAATGGTGTGATATGGTCACATCACTTGCAACAGCATTCTGAATCAACTGGAGCTGGTGCAGACCCTTTGCAGTCAGACCATTGTCGAGTGCATTACAGTAATCCAGTCTTGATGTTATCATGGCATGCACAACTGGGATATTTTCCTTCTCGGTGTAAGGAGAGAGGCAGTGTAGTTGTCGGAAATAGTAGAAGCAGCAACGTTACTTGGATTTGGGGAAATCACAGTCTGTGTTGATTCAAACCGTATTCCAAGATTCCTAACTTGCGATTTGAAGGGGAGTTCGTACTTCCCAAAAGAGATTTTGATGTCAGGTACGTGTCCACTTGTGTTAGGGACCCAGAGAAGCTCAGTTTTACTTGGGTTCAGGCAAAGTTTGTTGTGCTTAGCCCACTCTTGAATTGATGTGGGACAGGTGATCAGTTTATTCAAGGCTGTAGGTAAATCAGGTTCAATGGGTATGAGTAGCTGCACATCATCCGCACAGATGTAGAACTGAGTGTCCATTGACCAAATCAGCTCGGCTAGTGGCTTGAGACAGATATTGAACAGAATGTGCGACAGTATCGATCCATGTGATATTCCACAGGTCAGTGCCCATGGTGGCGATGAGTTGCTACCAAACATTATGGATTGTTGCCTGGATACATTGGGCATTTACTGCTTGGATCCTTCAATTTAATCTTGTCACAGTGCAGAATTTATACTTCAAAAAAGAATGGATCTAGATCTTCCCATATGACAGAATTTTGCATGTGCAAGATCAGCTCTTACCAAAGTATTCAACTTCCTTTTCTTCAAAATCTATTTTTCAACTTACTTTTCTGTTTATGGCATTTGCCTCAAAAGAACAGAAAACAGTTTGCGGGAAAGAAGACAGCAACATCAGCTTTTAGAAAGTTATTCAGTGTTAAATAGGAATACAGAATTGAATTAGCAGACTACGATGCATGTAATGCCACAGAGTTAATGGTGGAAGGAAAAGCATAATGCTTAGGCTTCATAGGGAGGGGAATACTGATGATTAAGTCTATGTCACATTCATTCATCAGTTTGGAACATACACTCCACTAAACAGTGAATGATACATACCTGTAGCAGGTGTTCTCCGAGGACAGCAGGCTGATTGTTCTCACGACTGGGTGACGTCCGCGTCAGCCCCCACCAACCGGAACAAAACTTCGCGGGCGGTCCCGCACGCAGGGCACGCCCACCGCGCATGCGCGGCCGTCTTCCCGCCCGTGCACGACCGTTCCCGCCAGTTGAATGACAAGCAAAAATGATGAAACGCAACTCCAAAGGGGAGGAGGGAGGGTAGGTGAGAACAATCAGCCTGCTGTCCTCGGAGAACACCTGCTACAGGTATGTATCATTCACTTTCTCCGAGGACAAGCAGGCTGCTTGTTCTCACGACTGGGGTATCCCTAGCTCTCAGGCTCACTCAAAACAAGAACCCAGGTCAATTGAACCTCGCAACGGCGAGGGAACAACAGAAATTGACCTACGAAGAAACAACTAACTGAGAGTGCAGCCTGACCAGAATAATTCGGGTCCTGGAGGGTGGAGTTGGATTTACACCCCAAACAGATTCTGCAGCACCGACTGCCCGAACCGACTGTCGCGTCGGGTATCCTGCTGGAGGCAGTAATGTGATGTGAATGTGTGGACAGATGACCACGTCGCAGCCTTGCAAATCTCTTCAATAGTGGCTGACTTCAAGTGAGCCACCGACGCTGCCATGGCTCTGACACAATGAGCCGTGACATGACCCTCAAGAGCCAGCCCAGCCTGGGCATAAGTGAAGGAAATGCAATCTGCTAGCCAATTGGAGATGGTGCGTTTCCCGACAGCGACCACTAGCCTGTTAGGGTCGAAAGAAACAAACAATTGGGCGGACTGTCTGTGGGGCTGTGTCCGCTCCAAGTAGAAGGCCAATGCTCTCTTGCAGTCCAATGTGTGCAACTGACGTTCAGCAGGGCGGGTATGTTGGCAAGACAATTGACTGGTTAAGATGGAACTCCGACACCACCTTCGGCAGGAACTTTGGGTGGGTGCGGAGCACTACTCTGTTGTGATGAAATTTGGTATACGGAGCATAAGCTACCAGGGCCTGAAGCTCACTGACCCTACGAGCTGAAGTAACTGCCACCAAGAAAATGACCTTCCAGGTCAAGTACTTCAGATGGCAGGAATTCAGTGGCTCAAAAGGAGGTTTCATCAGCTGGGTGAGGACGACGTTGAGATCCCATGACACTGTAGGAGGCTTGATAGGGGGCTTTGACAAAAGCAGGCCTCTCATGAATCGAACGACTAAAGGCTCTCCAGAGATGGCTTTACCTTCCACACGGTAATGGTAAGCACTAATCTCACTAAGGTGATTCCTTACTGAGTTGGTCTTGAGGCCAGACTCTGATAAGTGCAGAAGGTACTCAAGCAGGTTCTGTGCAGGGCAAGAACGAGGTTCTAGGGCCTTGCTCTCACTCCAAACGACAAACCTCCTCCACTTGGAAAAGTAACTTTTTAGTGGAATCCTTCCTAGAGGCAAGCAAGACACGGGAGACACCCTCCGACAGACCCAACGAAGCGAAGTCTACGCCCTTAACGTCCAGGCCGTGAGAGCCAGAGACTGAAGGTTGGGGTGCAGTAACGCTCCGTCGTTCTGCGAAATGAGAGTCGGAAAACACTCCAATCTCCACGGTTCTTCTGAGGACAACTCCAGAAGAAGAGGGAACCAGATCTGACGGGGCCAAAAGGGCGCTATCAGAATCATGGTGCCGCAGTCTTGCTTGAGCTTCAGTAAGGTCTTCCCCACCAAAGGTATGGGAGGATAAGCATACAGGAGGCCTGTCCCCCAATGAAGGAGAAAGGCATCCGACGCTAGTCTGCCGTGTGTCTGAAGTCTGGAACAGAACAGAGGCAGCTTGTGGTTGGTCTGAGAGGCGAAAAGGTCCACCGAGGGGGTGCCCCACTCTCGGAAGATATTGCGTACCACTCTGGAATGGAGCGACCACTCGTGCGGTTGCATGACTCTGCTCAGTCTGTCGGCCAGACTGTTATTTACGCCTGCCAGGTACGTGGCTTGGAGGAGCATGCCGAACTGGCAAGCCCAACGCCACATCCCGACGGCTTCCTGACACAGGGGGCGAGATTCGGTGCCCCCCTGCTTGTTGATGTAATACATTGCAACCTGATTGTCTGTCCGAATTTGGATAATTTGACAGGACAGCCGATCTCTGAAAGCCTTCAGTGCGTTCCAGATCGCTCGGAGCTCCAGGAGGTTGATCTGAAGATCCTTTTCCTGGAGGGACCACAGTCCCCGAGTGTGAAGCCCATCGACATAAGC